>NC_057729.1:23706625-23847601 GCF_004010195.1 Chiloscyllium plagiosum | reverse complement strand
CTTCTACCTTTGAGCCAGTTCTGTATCCAAATGGCTAGTTCTCCCTGTATTCAGTGAGATCTAACCTTGCTAATCAGTCTCCCATGGGGAACCTTGTCGAACACATTACTGAAATCCACATAGATCATATCTACATACTTCTGAATAGTTACGAAGATACAAATGAGTACCTAAATATTGCTTGAATATTACGCGAGTTTTTGAATCCAGCGCCTTTTCAGGTGGAGTGTTTCAGACTTCCATCATCCTCTGACTGGAAAACAAGTTCCCTGAACTCTCTTAGCTTTCTACCTTTTAACTTAAATCTTTGCTTTCTGGTTATTGAGTCTTCGACAAATGGAAAAATGTGTCTTCATATGTACACTCTACCATTTCCCCTCCCAATTTTCACTACCTGAAGGAAAATAATGCCAGCCAATCCAATTTTTCCTCAGATTTCAGATCCTCCAGCCCAGGCAGGAATCTAGGAAATTTCCTCTTCACTCTCCAGTGAAATCTCATGGGGTAACCAGAACTGCATGCAGTACTCCAGTTATAGCTTAATTATTTTTTTTTAAAATACAGTCTCTGCATAACTTCTCTCCTCTTAAATTGTATGGCTTGGCCAATAAAGACAAGCATTCCCGTAGAACAAAACAGAAAATACTGGAGAAACACAGCAGGTCTGGCAGTATCTGTGGAGAGGGAAACAGAGTTAACATTGAGTACAGTATGACTCTTCTTCAGTGTCCTTATGGCATGAGTAATGAATTATGAAGGTAAAATTCAGGCATGAGGAGCCTTGCATTGCTTCACTGTTTTCCAGTGCGAGACTGGCGAGGTGATAGTGTCACTGGACGAGTAATCCAAAATTTCAAGCTAATGTTCACGATCCCAAATAGCCAATGGCAAAACTTGAATTCAAATATCTAAAATAAATTATAACAAATTATAATTTTTTAAAAATGAGCTTAATAGTGCCCACTATTGCTTGTTTAAAAGCTAATCTGGTTCACTAATGTCCTATGAACACCTAAGTTTCCATCCAGCAGACGTGATTAAATTTGCCCACCTCCTCCTCCATGGTTTGATACTTAGGCTAAATAGGTAGTTTCCTTTCTTTTATTAAACCCAGTAAAAGAATCCTAAAATATTTTTAAAAATGGAGCAGGAACAGCCAATCAGTTCCTCAAACCTGTTCCACTATTCAATAAAATCATGGCTGATCTGGTAGTGGCATATTTTCACTTTCTTGCCCCCATTCTCCCATAGCCCTTGACTCAATTGTCCATTAAAAATCTGACTAATGTAAATTTGAATATATTCAACGACTTATCTTCGATTGTTGTCTGTGGAAGGTAATACCAAAAACTAACAACCTCTTGAGAGAAGGAGGATGAAGAGATGACAAAATTAAGTACCAGAAGATGACAATAAAGTGTTTGGAGCTCAATTACATCTAGAAAGATTAGTCATTCATTGAGAGAGATCTTATTTAACTGAATAACACAGCTCTTTGAACAGTCTTCCTCCTCTGGTGATCCAGTTCCAGTTCATGCCGAATTTCAATCTAACTTGAGCTTTGGGAGAGGTTGATTCGGCTAGGGCTGTTTCCCCTGGAGCGTCAAAGGCTGAGGGATGACCTTTTCAAGGTTCAAAAAATCATGAGGGGCTTGGATAGGATAAGTAGACAATGTTTTTTTTCCCTGGGGTGGGAGAGTCCAGAACTAGAGGGCATAGCTTTCGGGTGAGAGGGGAAAGATATAAAAGAGACCTAATGGGCAACATTTTCATGCAGAGGTTGGTACTTGTATGGAATGAGCTGCCAGAGGAAGTGGTGGAGGCTGGTACAATTGCAACTTTTAAAAGGCATCTGGATGGGTATATGAATAGGAAGGGTTTGGAGGGATATGGCTTATCTGGTCGTCATGGATAATTTGGCCCGAAGGGTCTTTTTCCGTGCTATACATCTCTATGACTGTATAAATGATGACGTGTACCCACTTGCACGTTTATTCCACCTTTGATATAGCAGTAGCCAATAGCTTTCCCTTACAGTAGAATAAAGTCCAATAAATGAAAAACACATGTCAAATAAACTGAAATTTTTCTTTTCATACAAAAGCTGTGGGTTTGTGCTCTCGCTCAAGCATGTAAACATAATATGTGGCCTAATATTCAATGCAGTACCATGGAATACTATGCTGGAGATGCTAACTTTCAAATGAGACATTGAACTGGCTGCCTGTTCAACTTGACATTAAATATCCCACAGTATCTGTTCCAAAGAACAGCAGAAATTTACTCATCTTCCTTAATCTGAACTATTCAGAGAGCAAGATCAAAACTGATTAAATGGTCATTCACCTAACACCTGTTTGTGGAATGTTGCAATGGGCAAATTGGTTACTGCATTTCCTTACATAACCAAATGAGCTTTACTTCACAAGCAAACTGCTGTTAAGTACTTTAAGATATCTTACAGTGGTAAATGTTCTCTGACCAGATCTGCACCTGCATTAGTGTGGTCGCAGAGGTAAAACTGGAAAGGGTCACAAAGCCCTCAGTGTGATCTCTGTTACCATTGCAATCTTGAATTGCCAGACTGCAGGAACATCAGCAAATTTTCACGTGAGGCCAGGATTTGAGCTGGCAATTGCATTGTTACCTGATGCAGAAGCTGCTGCTGACAGCGCTCAAGCCCTTGGTGTCGTGTCCAACAGAAAACCTGCAGTGGGATGGCGGCCCTGACAAATCTAATGCATCAATCCTTTGTGGAAACCACCCCTCATGTGTCTAAAAGAACCCTTTCTTCAGTCTGAAATCAACTTCTGCTTCTGACCTAAGAAGAACCTCCACTGTCTCAGACAAACAGCTGCCACTAGTTCAGCTAACCAGAACACCTGTGGAACTTGTTAGTGAGCATAATGGAAAGTAGAACTCAGATGGTGTCAGCATTTAATGACGACACCCCCTGCATGTCCTCCCTCAGGCTGCTCAGGCAAGGCCGGAGGCTCTCTTTTCAAGCAATTGGAGGAGCACATTCTAGCCTAGTCAAGCAAGCAGATGTTGCAGTGTTTGGAGAAGAGGAGAGATGTTGGATTATAAAACTGGATTCTCTCCACAGATGCTGTCTAACCTGTTGAATTTCTCCAGCATTCTTGGTTTTCACTTCAGCTTTCCATCATCTGTTCTTGGCTTTAATTTAATTTTTAAGGCGCTTACTTTCAGCTAAGCCATACCCATTCAGGAAATTTTCCCACAGCTCTCAAAAGAAACCAAAAGCTAATGGGAGAAGTGACACTAATGCCACCTATTTAATTTCTCTCTCTGGATTTTATTAAGGATCCTGCCACAGCCCTAAGAACAGAGGCAGCAACTTTGATGGGACCTGCAGTTTCAATGCCACTTGGTGCCAGGGCAAGCAAAAGAAAGGGCATTGGTAAGTTGTTGGACAGAGTTACATTGATAGCTCTCAGCCCGCAACCTCGCCCTTAATGCAAACATGCATTGGATTGACAGTTGCCCAGGCCGGACTGACAGGGTGCAAATCTCCCTTTCTTCTTCAGATAGGCAAGGATGCTGATTATGACCACAGGGCAGCAGGTTCCTTTATTTAAATTCACTCCGATTGAAGTGTACAAAATCATGAGGGAGCATTAATAGGATGAATGCAGATTAGTTATCAATTCCCCATTCCTGGGAAAACAAAACTGAGGGCATAGGTTTAAGGTGAGAGGGGAATGATTTGACCTGAGGGGCAACTTCTTCA
The DNA here is from genome assembly GCF_004010195.1 of Chiloscyllium plagiosum. Taxonomy (NCBI): domain Eukaryota; kingdom Metazoa; phylum Chordata; class Chondrichthyes; order Orectolobiformes; family Hemiscylliidae; genus Chiloscyllium; species Chiloscyllium plagiosum. The sequence goes on along the minus strand of NC_057729.1, from coordinate 23,843,850 downwards.
TGCAGAGAATGGTGCATGTATAGAATGGGCTGCTAGAGAAAGTGGTTGAGGCAGGTACAATAGCAACATTTAAAAAATTGGATGGGAAGGGTTTACAGGGACATGGACTACTTTGGGCCGAAGGGCCTGTTTCTATGCTGTATTACTCTATGACTCCATGACTGATGGTCCCTGTTTCCATGTGTTTTAATTTTCCTCTCCTTCTCCCTCTAATGGTGCAGAACTGTGGTGGCAGTCCACTCCTTGTAATCCTGACCCTAGCTGAAAAGATGCAGCATGCCAGAACAGCCACTCCATTGCTGATGGGGAGGAGAGATTTTAAACAGAGATAGTTGAGTTGCCTTAGAAACCGGTATGGGGGTAGCAATCAGGCAAGCTTAAGGGAAGGCCCTGACTCCCAGGAGCAGACAACTGTTTGAGCAGCAGCCAATTCCATGGGCTCCTCTCTTGAGGGTCAGGTGGGGCTAATCATTCTCACACAAGTGAATCCAGGACCACAGAGCTGCCATCTCTGGGGCACATTTACTTGTCTCTGAGGAGGAGAATAGGACCTTAGATGGTGCTATGTAACTTTCTTGGCTGGCTTCATCCACCAGAACAGGCACATTCCCCTTAGTCAGCATACTCTCAAGTGGTATCAGGGTCTTTGAAGTTTGGAATTCTGAAGATTCACAACCTTTTCGGTGAAGAAATTTATTTCCTTAGCATGAAATAGCTGACCTTTTATTCCGATTGTGTTATTGATTGCCCTAGGTGGGGAAACGTCCCCTCAGCATTGACCCTAACAAGCCACCTAAGAACTTTATACAATTCAATTATTACTTTGACATTTCAGGATTTATGTTATAGATCAAGCAGCCATTATTGCAAGAAGTCTTCCAACAAGTTGAATAGATAGAGTTAAAATCCTATTGTATTATACATTATATACCAACGGATGATCCAAATGGCCTTTTTTCATTCTCTATGTAGTTGTTGTCTACTTACTGAATAGAAAAATATGCTACTGCTGTTATCGAGGACATTTACTCCAATACCATAGTCATATAGCAATAAGAATATAAACACAGCTCCACCAAATAACCTCTAACCCACTGAAGACTGCTACAACATTCAATATTTGTGTTCAAAAACGCATTCAAGTCACAAATCTGCCGTGTTTTTTGATTTGCACTGCAAAAAGAAAATCCACATTCTCCACATTCTCCTCATTTTTGCAATATTGTCAGTTTCTTTGTTCATGAGGATCAAGAAAGAAAAATCAGTGCAAAGTAATTCAGTCCATAGCTTAAAACAAGTATTATCTTTTGGTCATCAGCTGAATCATATTGCATCACAGAGTAAAAATACCTAATACTAGATTATTTTGGAAGGATGAAAATTGTTTTTTTAAAGTCTTACTCTGGATGGAATAATTCTGACAGTATCGTTTTTGTGTTTTTATACACCCATGTATGAAGTATAGGGTAGCCACATTTATTGGAACCTGAATAAGTCAAAATAGGCAATATACATTTTATGAGGAAGAGTCAGAGTCAATAACAGCAAACATTTCTTGCCAAATTCCCCTTTGTCTTCCATTCACACTCTGCTGGGATGTTCATCGAGATACTTATAAATCAACTAGCCACACAATGGAGCCACAGTAGTATAAGTAGGAAAATGGCTTTTCCAGCAAAATCATCATGCAGATCAGGCACGCAGGGTCAACATTTCTGCAAACTTACTAAGTCACACATGATGTGTGTGACATTCATTTACAAAGAGAAATTACCAATTTTCAACTCTATCATATGCTCAGTGAACAGAAACATACAGCAGTCCTTCCTGTTGTCAGTAGATTTTATTTTTTTTTAATCTTGTGACGGTCTTGAAAATGTTTTTCTTGCCATTTTTTTGGAAAGCAAAAGAAGAAATTAAGTTATTTCATTATGAAATGATGATTAAACATCTTCCGATCAAAGTAAATGGGAAAACCAGACACAATCTCTCAGGATGGTTGGCATGCATCAGTGTTCATCCAAGCGACAGTTATTAGGAAATTTTCCAGCTGAAATACAAAATCAAATCTGCAAAGGAAAATGGAAAAAGCACTGAAAGGAAAGGATAGATAAAAGCTTAAATTCAAGTGCATGACAACTGGTGATAAACAACTGTCAATTGCAGAATTAAGACATTGTCTTTGATGCTGGTCTAGGATACCCAGCCCTTTCAGGAAGAAGAGACAGAGAAAGAAAGTCATTCCTCATCCTGGGAGAGAAATTGGGTTCTAGCTAAGGATTGCTGTGAACCCTCTGATATGAAAACAGTGGCTTATGATTTGCCGCAAATTGAATCTAGAATCCTAGCTCAATAATAATAATAATAATAATAATAATGATTTGTAAATGGCATTGGGTAATTTGATGTAGCTTGTTGAACCCAGCTTTTCCCAAGTTGACAGTTTTACACAAAACCACCTCATAAGTAACTTAGGGGTATGGGAGGTGAATTGTGAAAGGGGGTAAGCCGAGGCTAGCACCAGTTTTCATGTTACTGTGAAGTTATAAAGGAGAAGCACTCTAACTTGCTGGCTCAACATAAAGATGAATAAGAACTGAAAACCTTTAGAAAGGAGATTCTGCACTTGTCCCAGTCCTATTGGAGGTGTTTGCCTGGTACAAAAATGAACAAAGATTTGGTATTGTAGCAGCCTGTTTTTACTTTTAACTGCTATATACCAGGAATTGGAGTAGCAAAGAACTTGCTACTTCAGTGATATAGTAATTGCTGTGAAACATGAAGCATGACGTGTTATCAAAGCCTCATGGTCGAAATTATTGAGTACTCAATGGAATATCTTCACACACAGCTGCGTGCCCTTACTCAAATTTGGTCCACGAGTTTGCTACGTTTGTACATTAATTGCCTGCCAAACATGCTGTAGCAAGGTATGGCTAATACCAGCAGTGTAGGTATCCTTTCAATAGAGCAATTTACGTTGTGGCAATTTTAATTAACCACACCAATCCAGAAAGGGAACAATTTAAACTGTGGAGTCTCATGCCTACAGATAGTAAATTGCTGTTTTTTCTCACCTTCCTTTTGGCTTTCTGTATTCTCTGTCTGTCTAATCTTACTTTCCTTTTCTACATCTCATTTATATCTGATTTGTCACAAAATCACTTTCCCTTTCTGGCACTACTGTTCTTTTCTCAATTCCTAAGTCTCATTGATTGCAGAGATGAGAGAGTTGGATCTTTTGTTCATAATGTCTCCTAACTGTCCTGATGCCCTCAACATGCTATTTTCTATTTGTGCTTCTAGTAACTTGCAGGGCAAATAATTTCAAGGTGAAGAGTGAGGGAAAACGTGTGACTAATGGGGCCAGTCACAAGATACGCTAATCCAGCAAAAACTGTGCCACTATTTTTGCAGTATATTATTCTAGGCTCTATTGATAAAAGTGACTTCCAGTTTCCTGCTTTATCAAAATCCTAACCTTATCTTCACCTTTCCAAATATGAACTGGTTAATCTCCACTACCTCTTGGAATCAAGTAAATGTATATGTGAAAGAATTTGATAGCTGCATTTCATTGTTTACGTAGAATCATAAAATGGTTACAACACAGAAGACCATTCAGCCCATTGAGTCTGCATCAACTCTCTAAAAGAGCAGTCCAGTTAGTTCCAACATCTGCCCTTTCCCCATAGCATGCAGCTAATTTCCTCTACATTGGTTCTACCTCTACCACTCTTGCTGTTTAGTTCCTAAATTTAGTTCCTCAATATCTCTTGTGCAAAGTTTCAGTGAGCAATGCCATTGTTAGAAAGGGGGTCAGTTAGCTCAGTTGATTGGACAGCTAACTTGTGATGCAGAGTGATGCTAACAGCACAAGCTCAATTCCCATACCTATTGAGGTTACCATGAAGGTCCCACCTTCTTCTTAACCTCATCCCTCGCGAGAGGCGCGGTGACTTTCAGCTTCATCTCTGCAATGAAAGAACAGCCCTCTGGCCTTATGGCAAATTTACTTTTACTGGAAAGACTTCAATATTTAATAGTTTCACATCTACTTGTTAATAGGCTGGGATAACAATGGTTTCAGTTCGGCAGAGAAAGCTAATTATTTTTAAATGAAAATCCAAAAATACAGATATCAAGTTGTGGAGAATATATCCTGTTATCACGTAGATGCATTTAGAAATATTGCATTAACCAGTGAAGCTTGCCTCAAGAAATTTACTCCTATCTTAGACATGGCATCCAATTCAGTTTGAACTTTACCACTAATTGGGAAAATAAAATAGCATCATTTGAACTCGGTTGTCATTTCCCTTCCTACCAGTGAAGTCTACTGCTCAATTCACCTGAAGTATATTCGGAATGCAATGAGGATTGCAACCTCTCAGTTTTCAAAGTCTCTATTTTAACAGTAAACCAGTAGTTTAATTGTGTTGGGTCCTCACAATGCTTTCTGGACTCTGTATTCAAAGTCATGGGGACATTAAGCAATTGCATGCTCAGTTTTTTAGAAAAATCTAATATAGCTAAACAACTTTAAAGAAAGGAAGCATGGGTGGAGCAAGTCAATTGCCACTTTGCACCAATTACCCAATCTAAAGATGAAAGCTGAACCAATATACACTATAATTCTGAAGTGTAGAATTCACCACATTTATACACTGAAAAGAATAGCTTTCATGAAGAACCCTGCTTCCTTTTGCCTTTATGAATAAGACACAAGGCTGGAAGAAAAGAAAAATGGAATCATGTTGTGGAGCTCCACTTCACTCATGAAGATTGTTCTGCTGTCCGTATGAGACTTTCAAACAATACACAAAACAAATGGCCAGATATCAAAATACAAAGAAAGATTGTACAACACACACTGTTGTTTGTGACTTGTTTAGAGAAACCATTAAAAAAGCACACTCAGTCCAACAGGCCTCCCAGAGGGAAACAACTACAATAAACAATTTGTGGCAAACATGAGTAAGCTATAAATTCCTTTGATGGCTTGGATTTTCTAAATTTGATGAAGATAGTTTGTTTAAATGTGGAAAATTATAACTCTGTTACTTGCCATTTTTGGCACAAAATTAATGTTGATTTTGCCTATTGTTTTGAAAAATATTAGATTTTATTGATAAGTGAACACAAAAAAATATAGCATGCAAAAATGCATTTCAGCATCCAAACATTCTTTGTGAATTAACTTATTGATATAAGGATTAGAATAGTTTAAAAATATTTTTTGATTAATGCTTGTGTTTCAAATGTACTTTGATTTCACTCTAGGGAAAACACCACTGTTTCCTGCCCATTCAGACAAACTGAATGATGGAATATTATGGACTAAACATTTACCTGCCAGAAGGCTTTTTAGACCTTTGTAGACTGATAGCTTTGATAGAGGATTTTGTTTCTGTTCATGCTAACAGCAATAGAAAACCTTGGGAGGTGAAAAAAAGTGGTTGGGTCTGTCTTCCACAATCAGTATAACCTGAACGATTCTTTTCCTACAGGACAAATGGGTCATCTTGTCACACAACACTAGAAGGCACAGAAATCTCTGATGACTTGTCAAACTCTGATGCAGCTGTCAATGGTCCCTCTATCCAGACAATGAGCAATGCCATGTCAAATGAATTTCAATAGTAGTCATGAAAGGAAAACCCTTCTAGTCTTGACCAGCAACACAGCCATCACTGTGACAACATGTCGCAACAAAACACAAAGGCTGAATCTGTGCATCCCTCCTCCCTTTTACAGGCCAAACTATGCTAATACTATCGATCATACAAGTTTTAGCTAAAGAAAACAGTCAGTCAGTCAGGGGGCTAAGGCACAAGGCTCCACAATATTGTTTTTCTGAATGAATTAAGAAAAAATGTGGAACATTGGAAATAGTGATTGTATCATTAGTGGCAACTAATACGTGAGGATTTTTCACATATTTTGAACAAGATATTCTGGTCTTGAATTGAAAACACTCAACAAATTAATAGGGTAATGTTGAGCAGTAATGATGTAAGTGAAAGCCCCAAATTAGTGTTAATGATGATTTAGAATGTCAGTACTTGCTGAAAAGGTTAGATTCACAAGTTACTGAAAATGAAAAAAAACAGGTAAAGTATCTTAGTGCTTCATCAGTGCAATTACTTGCCAGTTTGGAGATGTCTCTCTCAGACAGGCCACCTGTAAACATGTAACTGGAACTAAAATAGCTGCTTTAAATAACTTCAATTGTCACACTCTGATTAAAAGCAAGAATGAGTCCTTGATGGGTCAATTAGTAACAGAAGATGATGTCAACTCTTATGCCATCTGCATCATTCTGGAAAAAACATTCATTCAGTTTCTAACATATCCTCTCTCTTATCTGCCCTCCTGACCCACAATCCCATCCATTGTTGGATGGCCAATGTTAGTCGGTTGAATGACCAATACTCAATGGGGATTATTACTGTACAAGCTGAGGTCACCACAAAGGACCTGCCTTTTTGACATCATCCTTCACTTGAGGTACAGTAGCCCCAAGATTAAACTCACTACCATTCATCTCTTTCACATGAGAAAGTAGCCTATGATCCTCTAGGCCTATAGTGATTTTCATTTCAACATCATGTACAATGATAATCAGTCAGGTATATTTACTAGGACCTTAGGGAGCTGGCAACGGATATATATGCTCCCTCTGAAAGCAAGCGTAGACCTTTTTATCTGAGATCAGAAGAATGAGTGAAGCCAACGTATCAAGAACACATTTCCCTTTGAGAACCATTGTCTTATACCAGCTTTACAAGACCTGACTTCTCTGCTATCGCACTTTTGAATGAGACACTTCCTTTCCTTACAACTTGATAGTGTTGCTTTGCATTTATCATCAGTGCTTTTTAGTGAATGATGTTAGCATAGCAATTCAGACGAAATAGGACTATGCCATTGGGCTGGTTCTGAAGAAGGATCAGAAGAGATGCCATCAGGTATTCACACATTTGGATGCATGATGATGTATATTTATGCTATTACATACATCAGTTATTAAATCCAACATGGTAAATTCTTATAGTATGTAATGAGATTAGATTAGATTCCTTACACTGTGGAAACAGGCCCTTCGGTCCAACAAGTCCACACTGACCCTCTGAAATGTAACCCATCCAGACCCATTTCCCTCTGACTAATGCACCTAACACTATGGGCAATTTAGCATGGCCAATTCACCTGCCCTGCACATCTTTGGACTGTGGGAGGATACTGGAGCACACTGAGGAAACCTGCGCAGACACAGGGAGAATGTGCAAAGTCCATACAGACAGTCACCCAAGGCTGGAACTGAACCGTGGACCCTGGTGCTGTGAGGCAGCAGTGCTAACCACTGAGCCACCATGATATAGTATGTAACTATATCATGATTCAACATGAATTTCAGGCTTTTTCTCCTCATAGAGACATACAGATGTACAGCATGGAAACAGACCCTTCGGTCCAACCCGTCCATGCCGACCAGATATCCCAACCCAAACTAGTCCCACCTGCCAGTGCCTGGCCCATATCCCTCCAAACCCTTCCTATTCATATACCCATCCAAATGCTTCTCAAATGTTGCAATTGTACCAGCCTCCACCACATCCTCTAGCAGCTCATTCCATACACGTACCACCCTCTGCGTGAAAGAATTGCCCCTTAGGTCTCTTTTATATCTTTCCCCTCTCACCCTAAACCTATGCCCTCTCGTTCTGGACTCCCCGATCCCAGGGAAAAGACTTTGTCTATTTATCCTATCCATGCCCCTCATAATTTTGTAAACCTCTATAAGGTCACACCTCAGCCTCCGACGGTCCAGGGAAAACAGCCCCAGCCTGTTCAGCCTCTCCCTGTAGCTCAGATCCTCCAACCCTGGTAACATCCTTGTAAATCTTTTCTCAACCCTTTCAAGTTTCACAAAATCTTTCCGATAGGAAGGAGACAAAATTGTACGCAATATTCCAACAGTGGCCTAACCAATGTCCTGTACAGCCGCAACTCCTATACTCAATACTCTGACCAATAAAGGAAAGCATACCAAACGCCTTCTTCACTATCCTATCTACCTGCAACTCCACTTTCAAGGAGCTATGAACCTGCACTCCAAGGTCTCTTTGTTCAGCAACACTCCCTAGGACCTTACCATTAAGTGTATAAGTCCTGCTAAGATTTGCTTTCCCAAAATGCAGCACCTCACATTTACCTGAATTAAAGTCCATCTGCCACTTCTCAGCCCATTGGCCCATCTGGTCCAGATCCTGTTGTAATCTGAGGTAACCCTCTTCGCTGTCCACTACACCTCCAATTTTGGTGTCATCTGAACACTTACTAACTGTACCTCTTAAGCTCGCATCCAAATCATTTATGTAAATGACAAAAAGTAGAGGGCCCAGCACTGATCCTTGTGGCACTCTACTGGTCACAGGCCTCCAGTCTGAAAAACAACCCTCCACCACCACCCTCTGTCTTCTACCTTTGAGCCAGTTCTATATCCAAATGTCTACTTCTCCCTGTATTCAGTGAGATCTAACCTTACTAATCAGTCTCCCATGGGGAACCTTATTGAACACCTTACTGAAGTCCATGTAGATCACATTTACTGCTCTGCCCTCATCAATCTTCTTTGTTACTTATTCAAAAAACTCAATCAAGTTTGTGAGATATGATTTCCCACGCACAAAGCCATGTTGACTATCCCAAATCCTATTTTCTTTTAAGCACATATTTTAATTAGTTTAGAATTGGAATGAATAGATAGATAATTTATGCCTGCCATGTACATGATGGGCCAATGGGTCTCTTCCCATGTTGTACACATTTTATAACTTTCTACTCTCCCTTTGGAAGGGAGAAATAAAGTGGATTAATGATGGATAGTCTATGATTCGCCAAAGTTTTTCATGCAAATGAAGTGTTGATTAGACCTGAGAAGAAAGAACATTAGTAAAACATCCTAGATGGCTTCATAATGATTAGTGCCAACAAGGAATACTGGATTCTTGAAGGTACAACTATCATTCTTAAAGTCAATGATTGTAAAGCATGGACATGATACTACCCTGAAAATCATCATCATCCATGCCAGCTCCTGTCATCTTCCTGCTGATATCTCTCCAGTATGACTGGTGATCCATGTGATAAAAATCATTGGACAGCAATGAGGTTGTGAGGTCCTGTGTTAATGATTTTCCTACAGGGTAAATATAAACTCAAGTAATGACTGCACACCATAGTCATAGTACTCAGGTTGAAGCCTAGCCTGAGTTTACGATCTTGATCAAAGGGAGCTCTGCTGTACACTGCAATAGTCACATTCGCCATCCTAGGCTGCACCTGATTGAGCAAATAAGCAGCTTTTGCATCTTTCATAGGCATCCAAATTATTTCATTTAATTAAAATGATACCAGATCATACTTGAAATCAAGGATATACAATGTCATTACTGTATTGTTAATTTAGTAAACAAGTAACCCTTGAATTAAATGTACATTTCAGGAGTTTGGTATGAATCAGTTCATTAAGGGAAATGGCAACAAAGGTCAATATTTAAAATCAATTCTGAGCTTTTATAAATTAATTCATGGGCTATGTAATTGCAGACTAGGCCTCAGTTATTGTCCATCCCTCACTGCCTATTGCCTAGATTTTAACAATTGTAATGACATGGGACTTCTAATAAAAAATTTTTAACATCTCTCAATGTGTTCAATCTTTTTTGACCATCACTATATAAGCCTTTCATAGCTGAGAAAAACACAAGAAAAGCTGCGTAAATTTATTATGGTACAACACATCAACATAATGATGTAAGCTCAGCTTCCAGGTAAAAAGCCTTCAACATCAATTATGGACAGTAATGTGGATTGCTAAACTGTCAACGTAAAGCAAATCTTGTGCAGTGAAAATACATTTATCTCGCGTCAACATATCCTGCATTCTGAAATGCCTGGAAGACAAATGCTTGCAGCGAAACTTAAAACTCCTTTCCTTATCACTAATGTCAGGGCACAGAGATCCTTTTAAGTTAATTGAGAATTGCTAACTTAGTACCTGAAAATACAATGTGATCTGGCATTCCAAGTTACCTTTACAAGCCTGGAGATCAGGAGCAATGCTTGGAGGTATTTTACCCATAAATGAACACTTTTTCCTTCTAAATCTCATTTTCATTTGAACTTCCTATTGAGTTCATTGTTAAGGAGAACCTTATTTACATATTAAAGTCCACTTGCAATGGCAGGATAAAATTTTTAGCTTGTGTGTTACTCGAGCCTGTTTTACTAATGTTCTTTCTTCTCAGGTCTAATCAACAGTTCTCAACACTAATTTTCCTATCATATCCTTAAATTCTATGCACAGTAAGATATTGCATCCCCAAAATAAATGACTGTGTTTATATGTCAGAGATGAACTGGAAACAAGAAGGCCCTTTTGTTAGATGATCTTACCTTGGCACTAGAGTTGAAAAATATGGTGCTAGAAAAACACAGCAGGCCAGGCAGCATCCGAGGAGCAGAAGAAATGACGTTTCAGGCATAAGCCCTTCCTGAAGAAGGGCTTATGCCCGAAACATCGATTCTCCTGCTTCTCGGATGCTGCCTGGTCTGCTGTGTTTTTCCAGCACCACATTTTTCAACTCTGGTCTCCAGCATCTGCAGTCCTCACTTTCTCCTAGTTTACCTTGGCACTACAACTACATCCAGACCTCATTGAGGAACCGGAGAGAAACAAATTGACCAGTGTGCCTGCTCACGTGTTAGTCAACCTCCCAAGTGGAAGTGGTGGCATGTAGAAATTGATTAATTGCAAAATCAGCCTTTGTTTCCATCTCCAATTGTGAGACAAAAGCCTGGCAACACTCTCAATACCCAAGGACAAATAGTGCCCATGGAACCATATCCCAGAAAATGACTGGAACCCAGATTGGAGTGGGCAGAGCAACATTAAATTAGTCGAAGAATAAAAAAAGTCAAAATGTAAGGTGGTGTTCAGAAAAAAACCCATCAGTACTTTGAGCAATAACCATGATCAAAATATACTGAGCAATAATAGATACTGCTACAGTATTTTCCAAATAATTCCCAAATAATCAATCAGCAAAACCATGATACAGAAAGTCTTCAGGCCGTCAGTTCATAGAAAGCAACAATGTTCAAAGTTTTATTTCTGTTCAACTATTGTACAGCTTTTAGTAATAATTTACAGCCACATGATGAGGCAGAAGTATCCTCAATGGGATCTCCAACATTGTCAGGATTTGGAGATGCTGGTGTTGGATTGGGGTGTACAAAGTTAAACATCACAACACCAGGTTATAATCCAACAGGTTTATTTGGAAGCACTAGCTTTTGGAGCTCTGCTCTTTTATCAGGTGGTTATGGAGTATAAGATCATAAGACATAAAACTTTTGCTATAAATTCTGTGTCTTATGACCTTATACTCCACAACCACCTGTTGAAGGAGCAGTGCTCTGAAAGCTAGTGCTTCCAAATACACCTGTTGGGCTATAACCTGGTGTTGTGATTTTTAACTTGGATCTCTAACAGGAGTGTTAGAAAACAATTTAAAAGTCCATTTCTCACTTCTCAAATGTCAACTGCTAATTGTACCTCAGATGGAACTTAATTGTATTCAGTTGGTAGGAATTAAATGGGATTCAATTTGATTGCTGAAGGTGCAAATTTTGCAAAATGAGTATTGTTAAATAAGAGTTCAGTGAAACAAGATTCGGTCCAGTTACATCCTTCACCATCTATTTAAATTCCATCAATGCCACCTATTCAATTTGTGTAGGAAGAAAAACACTGTTTTTTAAATCTTTTTCTCTGCAGCAGGTTATGCATGGATGGAAACCACAACAAAAAAGTTAAATTGATAAACATACATAAATGATCAATTAGTATCTTAAATTACTATGATGACCAGGTGTTAATTCAATTCTTATTGACCATGATTAAACACACAAAAAACTGTCTCTAATTCATTAGTGACACTAAGGGAAAAAGATAGTATCAATGCACTTGTCAGTAATTTGCCTAATGACTATTTACATTTCACCATGGCGAGCTGTGTTGATCACTTCAATTTCAAAGTCAATCCAATCTTGAAGTGGAGGTGTTTCTGTATTTACAAAAAAAAAGTAAGCACACTTTCTGAAATAAGTGGAATCTGCAACCTTAGTTGAATGCTGGGAATTTCCATTCATGAAAAGACCACAAATAATGTCTTCTCCATTAATCTGAGCCTAAACTCGGACCGGATTTCTTTTTGAGCATCTTAAAATAAATTGATCCTTGATTTAGGAAACAAAGGCAGATTTAAAATTGATCTCCTGAAATATTAAAAACATTCTTTATAGTATATTTAGTAAATAAATCCAAATTTAAAAAGGATTATGAAATCTGATAACTGGAACAGAGATCACATGTCATTGTTCCAACACTAAGATGTAAGCATATATGATTACTGGCATTACAAGCCCATTTAAAGTCACATTGAAATTAATTTTTAAGAGTTTGGAGAAGAATGTATGTCAACGGCAAGGTTAGATATATACGAGTTGAACTGCTGCAGAGAAAAATCAATGGTAACTTCCAGTTTCTACACCACGGCAGAAAACATATGCTGCCAAAGCATTGAAGGGAAAGTGGTTGATATTACCAATAAGTTTATGATATTAAGCCCACTTCGATAATTTTGATAAATAGTGAAGCTGTGCAAAACCAATACATTACTTGTTGTAATTCCAGGCCATATTACAACCCATGAGATAAGAGGCTTTTGATCTGTTCTTGATTCAACCATGCTTAATGGAATACTAAGGTGCCGGGAAGGAGATGAATTAGTGAAAATGTTTGGCAAATTCTTCTTGCTATGTTGAGGGGACAAATGTAGAAGGCTTGCACATTCAACATGATCTGTACAACATCACACCTTTGATAACTTTTGATTACATTAGCTAGATAGCCTACAGTGTGGAAACAGGCCCTTCGGGCCAACAAGTCAACACTAACCCTCTGAAGAGTAACCCACCCAGACCCATTTCCCTCTGACTAATGCACCAAACATTATGGGCAATTTAGCATGGCCAATTCACCTGGCCTGCACATGGAATCGAACCCGGGTCCCTGTGAGGCTGTAGTACTAACCACTGAGCCACTGTGCCGCCCAGAGGAGGTTCACCAGGATGTTGCCTGGGATTTCATAGAATTTCCATAGAAACCCTACAGTATGGAAACAGGTCCTTCCCAACAAGTCCACACTGACCCTCCAAAGAGTAACCCACCCAAGACCCATTCCCATAATTTATCCTGGCTAATGTATCAAACCCATATATCCCTAAACACTATGGGAACTTTGTGAATGATTAAAAATTAAAATTTCCAGGACGCTCCCATGTTGATCATGCAAAATTGATTTATTTCAATATTTTAACAGGATTTCAGAATTTATTCAAAAACCAAATACAGAAATTGCTGGAAAAGCTCAGGTGAAGAGAAATCAGTTATCATTTCGGGTCTAGTGATGTTTCCTCAGAACTGATGGTAGCTGGGAAAACGTTGGTTTATATGCAGAAGGTGGGATGGGGGGAATGGGGTAAGGAGTAAACAATAGGTGGGGATGGAGCCCAAAGAGAGAGAAGTACAGTTGGACAGACAAAGGAGTGGATAATGATTTGGCTGGGAGGATGAATAGCTGTTATTGGGAAATATCAATGGTTAACAATAGGTTGCGTGTAACAGCAGACTGTGAAATCAAGGCTGGGTATGTGTAGGTTGGAGTAAGGACATGGGACAACTCAAGCCCTTAAGTTATTGAAATTGACATGGAGTTCAGAAGGTTGCAGGGTCCCCCAAGTGAAAAATGACGTGCTGTACACAGATGCTGCCAGACCTGCTGAGCATTTCCAACAACTCCTGTTTTTGTTTCTGATTTGCAGCATCTGCAGTTCTTTATCTGCAGGTTTTCAATACTTATTGTAGTCTGGCAGATTGTCATGAGTCAGTAACTCTCACATCAGTTAGACTTCTGACTCTATTGCAGACGTCAGCAACGTATCCTTGAAGGAACAGTTGCACAAAAAATTTTGAAAGGAACTGCATAATTACACAAACTGTTGCACATCACACAACATATTAGATGGAACACTGTCAGCTAATCACAGTTACAAAAATTAAATAATGGATAGTGTTGATCTAATTTTTTCTACCAGATCAACAACTGATAGATAGATGATGATGTTTAATGTGTCTTCCTCCACTGGTTAGGCCTATTTATTTTTAGAATGCTTCAAAAATGGTTCTCCAATATTGCCTGAACATCAAGAGTTCCATTTCAACATAGCAGCAGAAACTGCATTCCAGAGTACAGTTTTGACTGTTGAGTTTACAGCACAAGACCATTTTATATTCTTCACATAATGACAGCAGTAATAAGGAGGGAATTTTAATATACCATGACATTCTCCAGAAGAGGAGTTAGAATCTTGAAAATTCTCTTGCTAGCAATGAATAATTCACAGGCCTGTCATGCCCCAAAATAGATCTCATTGCATCATTGATTTATGAAGCTAGGAAGAAGCCTGAAATAACAAGACAAAAATGTCAAATACTTCCTAATATCAGAGTTTGGTCACCTGCCTGTTAAATTCAAATTGGCAAAGAATTCTATGCAGCAGTCAAATTAATTTACAGTGGTTGTACCGAACGACAGGGCAGAAAGCTTTTCTTAGCCTTGTGACTAAGTGTTGTAATAAGATCCATTCGAAGGCAGTATGGTCCTGTGAATTTAGTTAAATGGATTTCTACTCTCAAATCCTCACCCAAAGGAACATATTCATACTGGCAGCTGCACTTTGGCACTTCTGCCAAGAAATTAGTTTATGTGTCTGCAAAATGTCACCACGCGACTTCAATTGGCATATGCAAACACCTACATCCAACAGGAGTAAACAAAGGCCTAGGTAGAGACATTCAATTGGTGAATTTTCACTGCTCCTCCTGGTGAGCCACATCATCTCAATCCACTTGGTGGATGTGGAACCTTCCTAGCCTTCATACCTTAGTGATACACTATGTACTGCATTTACCAGATGAGACAGCAGGTCGATTAACTACAAGAATTAATAGGATAAGCGCTAAGTAACATGAGGTAATGTCATAGTGAGAGCACAATGATAAAGTGGAATGGAAATTCATAAAAAAATGGATACCCCAGATGCACATTAAACACAATTTCACAATTTAAATTTTTAGAGTATATATAAATATTAATAAGACTGCAGAGAAGGAGCAAAAATGATGTACTGGAATGCTTACAGGGATGTGCATGCATCACCATAGGCCTCATGATGAGAATACATAATTCTACACTTCATTAAGAGTGGCATAGAGTAGTAGAGAAGGAAATTTGAATGAGTTTAGCTGGGAGACTGGTTAAACCTCAGTTATTGTACCCAGCTATAAGCACCACACTATAGAAAGGAAATGGATGCACTGGAAAAAGTGCAGAAGTTTACAAGAATGGCTCCAGGGATGAGACAAAGCACTCATGAAGATAGATCACAGATGTTGTGACTGTTTTCCTAGGAGAGAAGAAGGGATTTGATTCAAATTTTTGAAATGAAGAGGAATCTGGACAGACAAAAAAAAAGAGACTGTTCTGTTCTGTAAAACCAAAAGACATGCTTGAAAGTATTTTGCAAAAAAAAAAACAAGATGAAAACAAAAACACATTTTCACACAGGGTATGAAATGCACTGCCAGGAAGTGTGATGGTGGTGGCACATTTATCTGGAAGCATTCAAGAGGGCATTTGATGATGATTTAAAGAGAACCATTGGGCAAGGTTAGAGGGAAAAGGAAGGAGATTGGCACAAAATCCAAATGTTCAGAGAGTTGGTACATAAGTGATGGGTTGAATGGTCTCATTCTGCACTCTATCTATATTGTGATAAAGGGATTGAGCTACATCAGTAGATTACAGCAGATTTGGTCATCCTTCACGCAGGGAGAAGCTGGAGAGGATATTTGATAGAAAACCTCAAATCATAAGGGATCATAGACAAATTAGATAGAAACTGTTCCCATTGACAGAATAGTCAAGATCCAAAGGGCACAGACTTAGTATGATTAGCAAAGTAACTAAATGCAACATAAGAAATATTCAGCAGTAAGTATTTAGTGTCTGAAATGCAACCCCAGAGAATGTGGTGGAAACAGATTCAAGTTGGTGATTACAAAAGAGCATTGGATAAGAAACTGAATGAAAAAAAAGTAGCACTATAGAGAAAAGATGGGGGGGGGGGGGGGGGGGTGGAAAGTGTGCCAAGCAATAGTGCTTGACCAAAGTCCTGCCACAGACTTTACACACTGAATGGCCTCTTTGTGTTGTCACCATCTATGGCTGCAATTTTCCATTTTTGAGACTGAGTGGGGAGGTGGACATGTTAGGACTTACTAACTCATCAACCTCTTCACCAAAAAAAATTGACCAATCACACACTCAGCTGACTGGTGAGCTTCAGCAAGCCTCTCAGCCAATTGCAGATCTCAATGGTGGTGTCCTGACTCATTAGAAGCTCCTGGCTAATCAGAAGCTGGCAGCTTCAGGGTCTTAACAATTGTCAGACCCAGTCCTACTCCTCTGGCAATCAGACAGCGAGGAGATCTTTATTTTTCCTTCCTTCTCAGAGTGTGTGTGTGTGTGTGTGTGTGTGTGTGTTGTATGTGCTGTGTGTCTGTGTGGCAAGGGTAAGATCAAAAGGGTCAGAACTGAGCTTTCAGAGGACCTACCCATTGCCTCGATCTGTGCCTCTGACTGCCTCCAGATTTTGGCAACCCTTCTAAACTGGCTCACATCACCCTAGCTATGCAGGGCAAAAACTTTTCTTCCCTGGCAGGAAGGCAGTTAACCAGGAGGCATTGAGGTGAGGTTGTTAAGTGACCATTAATTGACTACTTAAGGGTCTTAGTTAGTGGTTTCAGAAACTCATGAATGAATATTCTCACCCAAAACTTATTTGGAGATACGGTGAGAATGGCCAAGTCTCTCCCCAGGGTCAACTTGCCCAAATATTTTTCCTTTTTGTCACCTCCAGCAAGGGAAAGGTCCTATCAATGACTTTATTCTTCATTTGACAGGCAAGAGTCAGTAAATTGTTTAAGCAGGGTCAGATTTTTTGAAGGAAAGATAAGCTTATATCATAGACAAGCTGCAGCATAGATCTGGGGAGATTTAAATGCAGGACAGAATCAGAGTGCAGAAGTTAAAAGAATGAATTTTATTTGTCCACGTATTTTACTTCAAATAATTGATTTTTCAACTAATATTGAACCACAAAGCGTTCAAACTCTGATAGCTGTAATATTTTGAGAGATCCTTATTTCCTGTATTAGCAATGATGTAACCTGAGTATACAATATTTTATAGTCACGAGTAAATACAAGATATTGTGTTACATCACACCACCGATAAACATACAGAAATTTTCAATCAATTGTCAGAGATATCATTACACACGTTTGGAACAGGTGTCTCTTAACCGCGATCTCCTGGCTCAGAGGGAGAGACATTCCCACTGCATCACAACAGTTTTCCACTGGTAAATATACATGATGGCACATTGCATACAAATTGCCAATTGATTAAGGCACTTAAAATGCATTGCTTTAGTTCATGTCTCAGTGCAGAGGCAATTTTACAGAGAGGGGAGGATATGCAAAGGCTCAAGCCATTAACATTTTTACAAGTAACTGAATATAAATTGTATTCTACTGGGCAGAACCTTTCAGACCCACCTGAAGCTTTCCAAAGGGTGGGCAGGGGAACTTAGTTTGATAGGAGGCAAATTAATTTCCCAATAGTTGGGCAAAGTTTTAAAATACATTCACAGAACTTTTTTAAGCAGGACTGAGGATCCAAAAGGGACAGTGGCCAGTGATGGAGGCAAGGAGGAAGTGTGGCAACTGCATATTTATGGTGGGGAACACACTGGGGTAGTTAAGTGCACTTGGAAGAAAGAGCAGATGACTGGAATAAGGGGTGGTGTAAGGTTAATGCTGGCCATGGGAATCTAGAAGTGAGTAGAATCTGGAGAAAGAGCAAGAACATTGAAAGAGCAAGGGAAAGGGCCAATCGTTATAGGGTAAGATTGAAAGAGGATGGTGGGGGAGGAATGGCAGAGGAAAGGAAACGGTTATCTGCAGTTATGGAGGGAAAGTGATTTCTGGGCTATATCATTAGAGGAAGAATGACTCAAAAGGAGAAGCTTACAATCACTAACTTTTTCTAAATCAGTTTTCAAGGAAGAGAGCACAGTGCAAAGGGTCCAGAGATGTGCTTGCATCTATTTCTGCACGGCACAAACACACCCAACTGAAGGAATTAAAATGGAAGCTGAAAAGTTCTATTGCACAGGCTCTCAGTTAAGGTCACTGTCCTGCAAGGAAGCACTCACTCTAGAATAAGGCAAGTAAGCTCTTACCATTGCAATCACTGTCATTGCAACCATGTCCCATTATTTAACAAGATTAGGTTGACCTTGGTTTTCTTTTCAAAGAGGTCATAAAAGCAGCGATTCTGAGGGGTCTGATTTGGATGGGTTTTAGAGCCAATTTGATTATCGCTAACAGATACTTCCTCAGACAAAGGACTTTCAATTTAAAAATAAAATACTAAACACTTGTATAATGAAAGGGTAGCAACCAGTTCTCCCAGCTCAGCTTTCCTCTGGTTTGGTTTGGTTTTTGGCAGTCTGGCTGTTTACTGAAAGCAGGCAGGCAGTTTTGAGGCTGCTGATCTAAGAAACAGCAACATGGAAGAGGGTGCTCCATGCTTCCACCTCTCTCTCTCTCTCTCCTGTGACAGCCTGTGTTTGATTTTACCTTTTGTACTAAGGGGTATTTATGGGAATTGTTACAAGCATTTGGAATAGCATCATTAAATTGGGTTAATCTGTTGGGTTTTTGGATAGGTTAAATTATTCTGTATTCTGTTCTCTTTTGTCTGCATTTCATTCAGTGATCTTGTAAATAAATTCTGTTTTGCTTAAAACTAAGTTGCTTGAGCACCTGCACCACTCCTGGAATATCCACTGTACATCTGCTTAAAACAACTAGCAAAGTTAAGGTCTGAGCTACTTTCTTGAAATGTTTTGAGGGGGTCTGACCTGGTCCAGAACATTATTCATTAAACTTTGATAAGGGCACCCAAGAAAAATCAACAATGATGATATTGTGGAGGTCTAATCCATATTTAACCATGCAGGAGCAATAACAGGCCCAAGTCCTTATGTTTGAAATACATGGGGCTGAAAGTGTTATGCAGGCAGTAGAGCTGCAGCACCAGAATAGTGAAATACTGTGAGTCAAATTATGTTTATTGCTTCTTGCATGGAGTGGAATGTTGAGTTCAAGGCTGCAAATATTTTGCATATGATACATCAGGAGGATACATTTCACCATGTTGTCAGAGGCTATGGGACGAGCTTTCACCCAAGAGGTGAATAGTTTGTTGAAGTCTTAAAGGGTAGTCTTATAATGTTACAATCTAAACTGATAAAAACATACATTTCATTTCCAATATTTCTTCACAGATCAGTACTGCTATGCTATATATTTGACCAACTTAATCCAGAAGCTGCATTAGCTTTATTAAGGTCAAGAAAGAGCAAAATGAGGCGAAGAGGGGTGAACATTGGAATCTTATAACTAAAAGACCAAGGTTCACCAGGCTTCAGTCGTGAGTGACCAAGCAGCTGAGTGAAGAGAAATCAGTACTTCAGTGTTGTTTACCAGCTGACCAAGAAAGGGTGAACAGAAGGCACTCCATATACCTGCAGATGAGTAAACAGTAGTGATGGAGGCATTATTGCATGACCAGGGCAGCAGTCCCTACATCTGCCACTTCCTGCAGGCAGATATACAGTTACTTGGCTTGGAAGGAAGTGCTATTTCCTGAAGGTCACAGTGACATTGAACTTGCTGCCACCTGCTCCTTCCGAAGCTCAGCTCCCTATTGGCAGCTCACAAATGCACTTGAGAGTTTACTAATGCCCTTTACAAGCAAGAAATATAAGTAATCTAATTCACTGTGAATGCAGAGAGCCACATTGCCTGAGCTATGAGATTTTCATCTATTGCTGGGTCATTGACTTCACACGTGCTGATCAGAGTCCCCTGGCATCATGCAGCCAAGGTCCTAAACAGCAAGGGATTTCACTCCCTCAAGGCCCAGATTGTTTGTGACCACAATGAAAAGAATTCCTGATCATGTGAACCCATTATCCAGGCATCTGTCACAACACTTATTCTATATAACTCACGGTTTCTTCCCACAGTATCTCCAGAGATGGCTAATAGTCCCAGAAGACATGGTCAGTGACCCCAACACACAACTTCAGACTGATGCTTAGCACTGCATCAATGATGCCAAGGTGTCTATCAGAGCTGCCTTTGAGCAGACTATTGATCTTCTGAGGATGTGCTTCCATAGGCTGGACTGATCAGGAACAGCACTTTAGTATTCACTGGATAGGATCTGCAGAATAGTGATTGCTCATCGTGCCCAGCTCAATGAAGAAGTGTGAACCGAGAAGAGAAGGATATGGATCAGTCACTTGTCTCTTCAGATGAGGAAGAGGGGGAAATCTGAGAGAGATGCCGAAGGAGACAGCATTGATTAGGACGACATGAAAGTCAGGGCAGTAGTGAGACGAGGCAGCAGAATGGAAATAAATAGATAATCGTGAGATTTGAGAATAATTTACTTTGTATTAAAGCAGGTGCACAGTCAGAACTGTGAGAGTCAAGAGTTGTTCTTGCCCTCAAGGAAATGCTTAGTTTTTAAAGCTACTTTGTTTGGTTGCTATGTTCTCATTGCACCAATAACCTCCTATCAGTTTCCTGGCCAGAGCTGTAGAAAGGAGATATTCATGACTAAATGAGGCTGTAATTATAATCACTCAAACTTTTGTTTGCAAGGGACATTCACCTGTCACTGTAACATAGATGGGCTAAACCATACTAATTCACTCCCAAAGCCCAAACATATAGTTTAAGTTCCAGCTTTGTAGAGATAATGTTCCTCCCAAAAGACTGCAGTAAATGAGAGTTCAAGGAATATTACCAATTGCTTTGTCACCTTTCCTGAAATGATTGTACCAGGCATTCGCTGATAGTCCAAGACCTAGAAGGCTTCAGTCTTTGGTGGGTCTCTTGCCTACTGGCGAATATAGGTATCACATCCTCAGCCTGACATGAAAAAAATGCTAGAGTCTCTGCAGGAGGGAGAGGTCATGAAGATAATCACCTGTAGTGTGTCCTGAGATAACAACTCCTGGGTGCCTAGCTGTCATTTCTACTTGCTCTCAATATGCAATGGCAACTCAGTTACAACTTCAGCTCCCTTTCTCCGAGCCAGTGGATGAATGCGTCAATGGTTCACATCTGATTGTTCTGTTGGACCTGACTCTCCACGGCAGCCACTTCCTGGTCCATGGAGACAGCTGTGTATTTGGATACTTGAGCCACAAGATAAGACAGAATTGGGCAGACTCCTGTGCCTTTCATGTCAGTCTGGGCATGGTCTCTGGCTCCTCTGCCAGATGTTCCTTTCCTTGTCAATACATCTCCATTAACTCAATAAAAGCCAAGTCCAGAGGCTTATTATTTGTTCTGGATTCTTCAATGGCTTGTTCTCCAACAATTCTGAGTCAGAGGCCATTTCTTTCACAAGCTGCCTGTGTCAGTGCTGTGTCAGTAGTGCCAAGCCTACTGTAAATGGATTATCACCAAGGTAAATGTCAACACTGGTTTGCTTTTCTCCTGGAGAGCCTTGAGGAGAACTTCTAGGGAGGTGTTACTGTAACATGATCCTGACTTTTGCTGAAGAGGTTCAGGGATGCACCTGCATTACAAAAACCAAAGTGCTGTTTGCATGCCTTGAGTGGCATCCAGAAACTCTTGTCCACCTGCCAATAAGATTTGGCATTTTAGCCACATGTAATATGCAGTGAGCTAAGAACCTCACTACACCAAAGCCAAATCTGCCCTGGAGTGCAAGTAGCTCTCACCTTCTGGCCCACCTCCACACAGTCTCAATAAAGCTGGATTCCACCCACCAACTCTAAAAGTATTATGAAATGATTTCCTTTCCAAAGTGTCTTGAAATCCACAGAACATTTCAAATCTATAAAGATTGTGCTGAAGAATAGAGTCAAATTGAAACATGAGACACAAAACAAAATACATTTGAAAGTTTTAATCATTGCTTGAAGGATATGTTATGAATCACTGGGGGAAGTAATCTATAACTCAAATCACACTATTCTCAGAATTGTATCAAATATGAAAGATTTTTTTTTGAAAACTACACACTGTATTCAATTTACCTAATTTTCAGACTGAGGTTGGTAGGAAAACATGAACCAAGTATCTGTATTGAACAAGAATTATTATTTATTATAGTTCAAGTAATTAGATTATAGTGAGAGGTAAACAGATATAAACCATTGGCACATACTTCTAATGAAGCACTAAACCCTTTTCAACTCTCCTCTACATACATGGACAAACAAATAGGGAAAGAGATTATTGGCAGAGCTAGAAAAACTCAAGTCTTTGCTTCCTGGATTGATGTGGAGATGATCCTCCTTTGACTATCCAGAACTTTTGTTCCGATGTCTTTCTTCCATTTTGTAAGCTGTTTGTAAGTAGTACAGAGAAACACATTCACTTGGACAATGTCTTTGATTTATCTCTTTAAAAAGTGACCAATTGCAACTGCTGCAGGAAAGGTAACTGGTTTTCTTCAGATTTAACCCAAATCTTTGACTGCAGAGAACAGGCAGCTTCTGTGCTGAAAGAGGATCTGCACATTGATTTTCCCCTCCTCCTCTCTCTGTAACGTGTTTCCAGCTCCAAGCTGCTCAGCCCAACCGAGAGCCAATCAATCACTTAGCTGCTGGCAAGGTCTTGGACAAGTCATCGGCTTGTTGCCAACAGGAGCAACATCAGTACACACCCTAAGGTCTAGTAGCCTACAATTTGAAATCCAATTACTGCTTGTTCAAACAGTTCACAATGCCTGCCATGGATGTCAACTTGGAGGAGAAAGTGAGGACTGCAGATGCTGGAGATCAGAGCTGAAAATGTGTTGCTGGAAAAGCGCAGCAGGTCAGGCAGCATCCAAGGAACAGGAGAATCGACGTTTCGGGCATAAGCCCTTCTTCAAGAAGCCCTTCCTGAAGAAGGGCTTATGCCCGAAACGTCAATTCTCCTGTTCCTTGGATGCTGCCTGACCAGCATGGATGTCAACTTACTTGCTTTCAAAACATTCAAACATTGAGAACTGTTGCAAAACCAATCATTTCAGTTTACAGCTTTAAACAAAAACACAGACATGACCCTTACAGATATTTTTATAATTTTGCTATTAATTTCTACATCAGATATGTATTATTAGTTGATCCATGTTTTCATAAAGTGCTTTTTTTCCCTTAATTGAAAATACTTGGACCTTTTTTTCCCCCCCAAGGACTGAAGCCGCTCATTTATCCCTCTTGTAGCCCTCACTTTCTGATGCAAATATGCAGCATAATTATTTCAAAATTACAATCATGTTTATGTTATGTATTCCCACCCCTATTTTGCTGAGTATCTGAAGGCTATATCGACAAAAGATCGTTTATTCTTCCTAACCCTTATGGTCCCTTTTACTCAATTTATTCCTTTGTACACAATTACTGTTAGTTCAGGACAAAGTAGTAAAGAGAGACCTTCATGCAACACAAAAAACCCCGAATGATCTACTATCGCATCCCTAGCAGAAATAGCACATTCGGACAGAAGTTACTGTAATATCAAAGTCTATCTTTGCACATCATTTATCATCCCAACCAATGACGTTCACGACAAAAGGAGAAAACTTAAAGTTTTTCCAGTTTGAAAGGTACAGATTTTTGAAAAATAGATTACCTAGAAAGGTAAACTGCAGCTCCACTACCTACAATATTTCCCAATGCCAGCACCAAAACTGTAGCGTAAGGTTTCCAACAGGATAAACTAGACAAGGTTATGCTCAATAGAAATACCTAAATTCATATTCAAAGATAATGAGTCAAACAAATTAGACATAACACAACATTTACTCACTCCCAGAGTATTCAGCCTCTGTTTGAATAATAGTAGTCACTGACCCATGATTGGTGGATCGATTTAGCTACATCGTTTCATGAATCAGTTCTGTTCTGAGTTTCAACATCAACAAATAAGGAAGCTAATTTCTGAACTTTAATCTTATGCCCAGTTTTTTTATTTGTGTATACAATCTAGTGTTATTAATAAAATTACAAGACATTACCTTTAAATTAGTGCCTGCAATTCCTCATATTCAAGATGTAAATTACAACAAGACACTTGAGGTGTAATTAGTGCTTTGCTTTCTGCCAATAGGCTTTGGATATCACAAAGCTTCAGATGCCTGTACAATTTGGACCTGAGGGAGTGTCATTACAGACAGACCACCATCAGAGAACAGAAATCACGGTCTGGAGGGGTATTGTTCAGGCTAATTAAATCAAGTGCATTACATCAATTGGAGACCATAGCTTCGATTCTTTCCCACAGTATCACAGATGGGATTAGGGTTCATATTGTTGAGGATTGCAAGCAGGGCCCAGTTGAGCCAGATGTTTAGGCTCCAACATACTGAATTGTCCTTCAGAAGCATCCTTTGATAATAAGAATAGACAGTATAGTCAGACCACATTTACTCAAAAGAAGTACATTCACTATATTTTTGCAGGCTTCAGATATCATTTTTCACTGTTCTTCAATCTGTCAAAAGTATGTGCATATGTTTTTACATGGTCTGACATGAAAGATTGCATAGATATTAATAACAAATTCCTTACAAGGGAGTGAACCGATGTTTTTTCTTCACTCATTGTGGCTTAATATGATTTATCTGGCACTACATTTCTACTGTTATTGTATTCTAATTGCTACACAATTGATTTTAGTTTTAAAAAAATCAGTAGAGTGGAGTTTTCACCTATTCAAATAGTGCACTGAAAAAGAATATTTTCCAATCCTCAAAAATAAACAATTCTGAAATATTGTCTTAAAAGGTCATCAAATGAACAGATCTGTGCCAAGTAATTCGGGTGGGTTCTCTTCGGAGGGTCGGTGTGGACTTGTTGGGCCAAAGGGCGTGTTTCCACACTGTAGGGAATCTAACCTAACCTAATCTTATTGATTGACTTCATTCACAGAACATGACCCTATAATGACCATTTTTATTGAAAATACTCATTAAAAACCAAAACTTGCATTGTCTTTAGGTACATCTTAGATATGTTTAGTTGGTGTCTCCAAACAGTATGATTGTTGTTTGAACTTCTATCCATCTGTGTTTTAAGACTGTAATGCAGAGTATCAAAAATACCATATGGTTACATTAAAGTGCAAAAAAATGCGAAATGCTTCAATCATTCCAAACCTTACAACCAGATTGTGGTGTTGTGAAAACAAGATTAATAAGGTGCAATTTAGCATATAGTTTTGCTCAAAACTTGCATTGCAATGACTTTAAACATTATTATGAGTTAACATAGTAAATGGCTTAACAAAATTACAGAACAATTTTAACCCTCCTCACCAAGGGCATATTTCCTCAGATGATATCATAAAACTGCAATACAGCACAATTTAACAAGTAGGCAATGCATTAATTGTCAAAGCAGAAATTTAAAAAAAATTAAAAGAACAAGTTATTGATCATTAATTAGCAACAATCATGAATGGAAAAAATATAACCAACATTTCTAGCAATCTTTTTAGCCATGGGCATGGCTTCTTCACGAAGATAAGTACTTGCTACTGGAAATAAAATTTAGGATTAATAGAAATCAAAATTATAAAGTTGACAAAAATGATTACATTTAATGCACAACAACATCTTGTGTTAGAAATGTTTTTAATAATGCTTTCCATCATAGGGCTATCCCTATAATGAGAAGCCTTTGCCTAGAGTTAATGAGCGTTCCTGGAGCCATCACTCTTAGCTGAAGAGACACAACAGGTTGCATGTTACAGCTCCCAGGAAGCATTGTGACAACTCACAATTGATTAGCAGCTAGACTGGCCATTAATAGACCGCGACAACACTTGCTATTTAAAAGCAACAGTCCCTTTTGCATATGCATGGCTGTGACTGCAGACGAAAATCCCCAAGGACTTTCATTATTATAAGCAGTTAAGATTGGAAGAGAATGTATGAAACATCAAAACTGAGATGAAACACGGACTCCAACATTTTGAGTTAACTTTAAAAGTTACGTAAATGCTTTACATGTTTGCTCCTATTTTGGTATATTTGGTGAAAATAGTAAACACGGATACAGACAAGAAAATGTGCAAATTGAAAAGAACAGCAGAAAATATTCAGAGCAGTCTTGATATTTTGTAATCTTTTCTAAATTGTTACTTCAGCTGATTTTTTCTTGTGTTTATTTATCTTCGAGCTCAAGCATTCACATAAACTGTAAGAAACACCATGTTTAGAAGAGCAATCCTGATCTAAACATATAGATTTAATCAGAATCTTTTAGGAACACCATTTGCAATTAGCTAGCTTTCCTAAAGATACAGCTATAGAAGCTTATAGAATGAATGGTGTCTTTAATTTTATGCATTTCCTGATATTCTCCATAAAAGCTCACATTCTAATAAATGCAAAGAAGAGTTGTGCATATTACAAGTAAAGATTTATGTAACTGATATGTAATTATTTATATATGCAGAAGTAATAAGAATAAATTATATGGTAAATTTTATCTCTGGCCATGGAATCCTGGCAAAATGGCAACCAGGTCCTCTGTGACAAATCCATGACAAGCTAGTAGTCTGCAGCCAGGTGAGGGAGGTCTGGAATGGCAATGACCCGCATTAAATATTCTATAGCAGGAATGCAGCCTGTCAGCCAAAAGTACATGTACTTACATTTTATTGTCAGTTCTTCACCACATAGATGAACTGTATAGACCATGCATCAACAGAAAAGTGTACCCAGGATTTTAATTGTTTTGTCTGATTAACATTTGATGAACTAAGTTAATTCACATTTCCTTTTGCCCAAAATGATGGTTTTCCTGCTCCTTGGATGCTGCCTGACCTGCTATGCTTTTCTAGCACCACACTCTCAACTCTAATCTCCAGCATCTGCAGTCCTCACTTTCACATAAGTTAATTCACACTTTATTTTCCAGGAATCAATATCTCATTCTCAGAATGCATGTTCTAAGCAAAATCTTTCTCTCTCAATTGAAATATGCATCCTTCTATCTCCCTCTCTTGAGTGAGAAAGCAGTCTCCCATTGACTGTAAGCAAAGCTGTGGGAAGTTTCCTAGCACTTGGAAGACAAAGACTAGTTTTCTCTTTGAAGAAAACGATAGTGCGGGCATTCCTGCATTTTTTTCCCTCTGTGATTGACTGCAAGGAACAAGGTGACAAATAGAATTGAATGACATGATCAAAGTGAAATGTGAACATATAAATTAGGAGCAGGAATAGGTAATTCAGCTCCTTGAGCCTGCTCCACCATTCAAAATCAACAAAACTGATGTAATTCTTCTACATTTCTGCCTACCTTTAGCCTTTCACTACAGTGCTCATCAAGAATCTACGTATGTCATGATAATATTGAAATTCTCTACTTAGTGTCTCTTAAAAAGGAAGACAGTGCCAAACACCCAAGAGAAAACATTTTTCTTTTCTGTCTTAAATGAGTGACCTCTGATTTTAATACAGTGACCCTTAGTAATAGATGCTTCCCCAAGAGGCAGCACCCTTTCAACATTTGAAAGTTTTGATGAAGCCACCTCTTACACTTCAGCTGATACAAGTCCAGCCAATCTTTTCTCATAAAACAATTTTCCAAATAAACTTCTTCATTGGGCATGGCACTAGCTGGCTCGACCAGCACTTATTGCCGATCTCTCAAGGCTGTCGAGAAGGTAGTGCAAAGATAACTTCTTGAACTGCTGCAGTTCATTTGGTGCAAGGAAACCCACAATGCTGTTAAGGGGAGTCCTAGGACTTTGACCCAGAGACTCAGAAGGTAACTTGTGATTGTGGATACCCCATGTATTGTTGCCCTTGTCCTTCTGGATGGTAGTAGCTGTGGGTTTGGAAGGTGCTGTTGAAAGAGCCTTGTGAATTTCTGCAGTGCAACCCCCTGGTGCTCACCTTCCACCCTACCAACCTTCGCATAAACCAAATCATCTGACGACACCTCCAAATGGTCCCGACCACCAGGGATATACTTCCCTACCCACCCCTTTCCACCTTCCGCAAAGACCATTCCCTCCATGACTACCTGGTCAGGTCCACGTCCCACAACAACCCATCCTCCCGTCCTGGCACCTTCCCCTACCACCGCAGGAATTGCAAAGCCTGTGCCCACACCTCCTCCCTCACCTCCATCCAAGGCCCCAAAGGAGCCTTCCACATCCATCAAAGTTTTACCTGCACATCCACCAATATCATTTATTGTATCCATTGCTCCTGATGTGGTCTCCTCTACATTGGGGAGACTGGACGCCTCCTAGCAAAGCGCTTTGGGACACCTACACCAATCAACCACACCACCCTGTGGCCCTACATTTCAACTCTCCCTTCCACTCAGCCGAGGACATGGAGGTCCTGGGCCTCCTTCACTGCTGCTCCCTCACCACCCGATGCCTGGAGGAAGAACGCCTCATCTTCTGCCTCAGAATACTTCAACCCCAGAGCATCAATGTGGACTTCACCAGTTTCCTCGTTTCCCCTTCCCCCACCTCACCCCAGCTCCAAACTTCTAGCTCAGCACTGTCCCCATGACTTGTCCTACCTGCCTATCTTTCTTTCTACCTATCCACTCCACCCTCCTCTCTGACCTATCACCTCCATTCCCACCCCCATTCACCTATTGTACTCTATGCTACTTTCTCCCCACCCCCACCCTCCTCTCACTTATCTCTCTACCCTGCAGGCACTCTGCCTCTATTCCTGATGAAGGGCTTTTGCCTGAAACATTGATTTTCCTGCTCCTCAGGTGCTGCCTGAACTGCTGTGCTTTTCTAGCACCATTCCAATCTAGAATTGTAAATAGAAGCCTCTGTTTCTATTCAACAATGATGATGGAGGAACTGAATGTTTGTGGATGTGATGATGATCAAACAAGTTGCTTTGTGCTGGATACTGTCAGGTTACTTACTTGACAGTTGTTAGAGCTGCACTCATTCAGGTAAATGGAGTGTATTCCAACACACTCCAGATTTGTCGCCTGTAGATTGTGGACAGGATTTGAGGATCAAGAAGAAAAGTTCTTCATGTAAGATTCCTAGCCTCTTACCTGCTATTGTAGCCGTAGCATCTGTCTGGTTGGTCTAGTTCAGTTTCTGCTCAACAGTAACTCCAAGTTGACGGTGAGAAATTCAGTGATGGCAACGCCATTGAATGTCAACAGACAATGGCTGGATTTTCTTTTGTTGGAGATGGCCATTACTGACGCTTGTGTGGCGGCAATGTTACCTTCCACTTGTCAATCCAATCTGGATATTGTCTAGGTATTGTCACAGATGGACCATGGCCTGCTTCAGTATCTGAGGATTTGCACATGGTCCTGAACATTGTGCAGTCATCAGTGGATATCCCGACTTCTGTCCGTTTGATGGAGGGAAGGTCATTCATGAGTAATTGAAAATGGTTGGGCCTAGAGCACTTCTTGCAGAAGTCTAGCAGAGATAAGATGATTGATCTCCAACAACCAAAACTATTTTTCCTTTATGCCAGGTGGGACTCCAACCAGTGAGGATAGCTCTGCACTCGCCACAATTCCAATTGACTCTAATTTTGTTAGAGCTCATTCATGTCACCCTTAGTCAAATGCAGTCTTGACATTAAAATATATCACTCAGCTTGTCATCAGTTCTGGTTATTAGTCTACTGAACATTCCAATAACTGCTTCCAAAACATTTACAGCCTTTCTTAAATAAAGAGACTTATACTGGACTAAATATAATATTCCGGTTCAAAATCAAAATTTTAAATTCTCATGACATATCATAGGATAATTGGTACATTGACATGTTTCTTTACCTTCATTCCTTAACTTTCTTCTTTATTTTCCAAATTATTTCATTCTGACCATGTCACATTCTAATCACTGGTTGAAGGACTGTTTTACTGATTCATTCTTAAGTCTCAACTCTGGAACCAACCAAAGATAGTTTAGCAATATGCTGACCAGTGACTTGGCTTCCAAATTATATCATGTTTTGCTTGATATTTTGCAATTTGCTCATTTCAAAACCTTGAAACCTCTACAATTTTCATTATTGGCTTAATAGTGAACTCGAAACTTGTACATCAGAAAACCTGTTTCTACCTCAAAGGATGACTGAAGTGGCATACAGCTCTGTTCTGACAGTATCCAGAAGTTTTAATCATTAGTCAATATTTTGCCAAAGTTCTTCCTCCCAATTTTGTAATTCCAAAATAGAAGGATGTAAAAGCTGGTAAAGTGGTGATTATATATGACAGAGCAAAGAGCATGCTAATTTCAATCAATCAGATTGCTACACTTTTATTAGGACTATTGGTCTCCTATCATAGGCTTCTTGAAATTTAATGTTGACACAGAGACTGGAGGCATTGGCCTCTTGGTTGCAAGAGTAATATGTTTTAGTTACATGGAATGGTTTTTAGTAGTAGATGCTCACCATGTAGTAAGGCCAAAAGTATTATATCTATTCACACACATTTTCTTCATAGCAACGGAGTGTACTTACTATTTATAAACTCAAGTTGTTTGATGGAAATATTGTCAAGTAAACCTAAAGAAACCATGTAATGTGGAACAGATCTTCAAAAGTTTGCACACCGATCACTTTATATAACCAAGGCTAGCTCTACAATGACCAAATTTTCACAAATCCTTGCACTAACAATCGTTTCCAATTTTCAAAACTCATTCAAGGGTACATTAGCTTTTATGATAATTCAACAGTTTTCTGTGCTCATAGATTGATTTATTTTAAAAAACAATTCAATTTAAACCTCACCATGACTTTTTGGTTTTAACTCTCATTCTTGGATTTTTATCTAGTGACGTCACCATTGCATTAGCTCACCTTCTTTGTGACACAGCTAAATAACCCACCTGATAACCTTCCCTTCTCCAAAGACATGCTCTTTTTTGTTAAATACTGGCATCACTGCAGATGTGCAATGATGAGTTGCATTTGGGTTGCAGTTTGAGAACTGCAAATAGTTCACGAGAAACCACCAGAGACCAATTAGTTTATCGTTCAGAACGGAATTTTAGAAACTTCTGAGATTATGCCATTTTAAAGCATGAGAATATTCACTAAACATAAATACCACTTGAATAATGATGGCTACTCTAAATATTTGAAAGCTGCACTCGCCTCCCACCTCCACACCGCCCCACCCCCCACCCCCAAACCAAGTTAGTCAAAACACTACACAGTATTCACCATATAAAATGCACCTCTTCCTTCACAGCTGCTACCTATAATGCTTACGTATATAAATTACAGCAGGGGAAATGGTTTTAAGAAAAGAACTGATGTTTGTTTCCCAGCTTTGTGAATAAACACAGCATCTTCCACATTACATGGACAGCATGTATGTATTGGTATATTATTAGAAAAGACAAAACTCTACTTAATATCTACACTTCATTGAACATGGACCTCCAGACGCAAATCATGCAAAATGAAATGTAATACTAAAGAGTTTCAGATTCTCAGCAGGGAGGTGAGCAATTTTTCTCCCTCTCATTAATCACTCTCTTCTTCCTAATGTTCTTACTCATCTTTGGTTTATTGCATCAAAGTGTTGTTACATGAGTTGTTTTAGCAATTCTACACCAAACATTCCATTTAACTGTGTGCATTCTTTTGGCCATATGCAGAGCCCTTTGGGTTGCATTGTAGATTCGGACTATTGGAGAGTGAGAAAAGAAGCAGCATTGTTTGTTAAATATCATCATCAAGGATATTGAGCTCAGATGCAAACAGTTGTTTAAAGATTTATGCCAAATGTCAATCAACCTGATGCGTTGGACTCAATTTAATGCAACTTGATACGAAGGGGATGATGACAGCACAGCCTATTTAATCACAGGAGTGCCCTGTGTCGGCTTTGTGACAGTGGAAATTCAACACCCCACATTGATTCTGGGAGCAACTGACAGGATTCCTGGCTACCAGCAGTAGGGCAATGAATTGTTAATGAGACAATTTATATTTATTATCCCGGAGGATACCATTATTTAGTGGTGCTCCAATGGAATAACAGGAGCCACACGAGCTTATCAGTGTCCTCAAAAGGCCACCCAGAAAATCCTTTTGGGTTTACCATCAGCCTCCTGGTGAGGGGACTTGTCCCTCATAGTCAGACCTCTGTGCTCTAATCAAGTGAATAGACACCCAGAAAGGGTCAGGGCCATCCAACCTTCCCTTGCTTCCAATTCTTCAACAAAACCTTACACTCACCTTTATTCTGGGGTACCATGATTTTCTGGGGCTCTAATAGGTACAATATCGTCAGCAGGCATTAGTTCTGCTGGCAGGATTGACCAGCAGGAATTTGAACATAGGGATCTTAATCCCAGAGGAGGCAGCTAAAGCACATTAACAGGGATCTTGTGGTAGAAATTGTATTGAAACTTTCAACATTCCCTGACTTAATTCCTTTGAAACTGACAGTATCAGCAGTCCTACCTTTATAGACAAATGCAGAACCCAGGTTTATCATTAATTCTATACATCTCTAGAGAGTGCAGAATTGAACTCCCTGCAATCATCACCTCCACTGACTACAATCAACCAGAAATCACAGATAAAGACTTGTCCTGTTACATTCAAGCTTGCTATGAAAAGCTTTGAAGTTGTATGCTGTTGAACAAGGTGCAAACGATTTTGAATGATGTAGTAAGTCCCTAATTATTATTAAATAGTTCAAAGCTTGGAAAAAAGTAATTTAGAAACTATTGTTTAAGACACTTAAGTTTCTACCTTCATTGGATTTGTATGTTACAAGCACGTATTTCACTTGTTAGAAAATACAATTAAAAGTGAAAAAGAAAATCAGTGCAATTTACTTCCTGATTTGCTGTTTGAGATATTACTTCAATGTAATTGGCTGCGTACCTAGCTTGATAACATCACTGCTGCTGAATTCAGGAAAGGCAAAATCCATGCCACACAGATTCACTAGATCTTTGTGGACAGCTTTGAGCACAACAGCAAGCACTGTTGCTTCAGCACGGACTGTGAAATCCTGGCCTTCAATGTGAACTCCAATTTTAACGTAACTTCAATAGATTATTACTAAAAAAGAAAGTCCATTTGATGTGGCATGGATGGAGTGTGATAAAAGCTTTTATGCATTAAATCTGAATACTGTAATGTATTTTCTCTTACTCATGCTTCAACTCCTAAACTCAACACTTGAGAGCTGGTTTATTATTGAGACTTCTTAGAAATGTAGTCTCAACAATTAAATATTTAAAGACGTCAAAAGTTAATGGAAAAAACTGAAGGCCATCAAGGTTATTTTGAAACAGGTAATTTTGTCAAATTAATTTTAAATTGCATGTAAATGTTTGAACTCAAATGAACAGACTTTCTGAAAATATAAATCTCTGGTATAATGACTGGCACTGTAACAAAAAGGAAAAGGGTGTCATGTTGTAGTAGATGTAAACACAAAATTAACTAGTTGCAATGAAGGACATGGTGCAAGAAAAAGAGACTTTGATTTCAAAACTGCAGTATGTCCCAAAGTGCTTTACAGCGAACCTTTGAAGTTGTACTCACTGCAGTAATTTTGGAAATGAGCAGCCAAGTTGGAATCAGAAATGTCCCATAAGCAGCAATGGGCAGATAATCTATTTTAATGATGTTGGTTAAGGGATAAAAATTGGCAAGGATACCAGTTTGGATTCTCCTGCTTTTCTTTGACCAATACTCTTTTATATAAAGTCACGCAACTCTAAAACAGACACTTCAGTACAACCAGTACATGCTGACTATAATCCCAAACAAAACTAGTCCCACCCGCCCACGCTCTTCCAAACATTTCTTATTCATGTACTTATCCAAATGTCTTTTAACGCTGCATCCACCACTTCCTCTGGACGTTCATTTCACACAAAAACCAGCCTCTATGTAAAAAGCTTGCCCCTCATGCCTTTCTCCTCTCACCTTAAAAATATGCTCCGAAGTCTCGAAATCCCTCACCTGAGAGAAAAGACACCTAATATTCACCTTATCTATACCCTACATGCTATAAAAATACTATAAACTTCTACAATGGTCACCCGACAACCTTCTACACTTCTTTTTCCACTGGAGTCCCTGCTTATTCCACCTCTCCTCATAAATCAAATACTCCATTCCCAGCAACATACCAGTCTACCCTCTCCAGCTCAATAATATCCTTTATATAATAGGTCATTATGTGTTTTATATCCAACTAAGGGGGCAGTAGGACTTGGTTTAATCTCTTATTTCAAAGATGCAAACTATGACAACATTGTGCTCCTTAATTACCATGCCATAAGTGTTACCCTAGATTATGTAGTCAAGCCTCAAGAGTGGATCTACTACAGAGTCACGGCTGTCTCCAGACTAGCTATAAGATAAGATAGGCATGAGATAACATTGCCAGTTCTTCAGCAAGCTTTGAGTTTCCTCATTTCTTTTCAAAAGATTATTTGAATTAAACATGCCACTGTAAGTTTAACATTTATTGTTGAGCTGCAAGGAAGTCAAGACCAACTTGTAGAGATGTTGTCAAAGAGATTATTTAACCTTGTTGATAATCCTAATTAAAAGATTCTGCAGTGAATTAAGAATGAAGGAGTTAAACAACAATGTAAAATTGTTGCCCGCCATGGAAAAATGATTGAAGCCTACACAATAGAAGCAAGAACAGAAAAGGAAAAATATTGCAAATGTTGTACTAAATTCCTCCACATCTCAATTTGCCAACAATATAGTCATTAGGGTAACCAGGTCTTTCAGTGGTACCCTGCTGGTTCTCATTTCATAACAACCTCCACTATTAAACTGAAACTCTTAGGACAGAACAACTTTTATTAAACTCTGTCTGCTTCCTCAGATCAAAGATGTTGCTATGGGAACTTGCATGGGTTCCAGTTACACCTGTCTTTTAGTAGCATGCTCCCATGCTTCAAAAAAAATTTACGAAGGCCCCTTCCTGATTGCTTCTCCAGTTACATTAATGAGAATGTCGGTGTTTACTTTTAGCTAAAGAATTTGAACAAATTTGTTTCTTGTTATTAGCTACCTCTCATTTTTAAGTGATTTATCTGTGACTTTTTTTTGATTCTTAACTGCAAACTTTGGCTTGTCAATGATTATACATTATAAACCCACAAGCACCAAGACTCAGTTTCACTATTATATCTACTCTACTGACTCCATTTTCTGCACATCAGATTTTTCCCAAGAGTTTTTACTCTCCTAATAGTTGAAGAAATGCTAGATTGAGTGTGCTTTATTATTTAAAATTCATTCATGGGACGTGGGTGTTATTGGCTAGGCCAGCATTTACTTCCCAGTTGGAAATTGCCCAGATGGCAGTTAAGAGGCAATCACCTTGCTGGACACCTGGAGAAACATGTAGGCCAGACTAGGTATGAATGACAGATCTTCTTCTCTAAAATACTCCACAAACCAGATGGATTTTTACACAATGGTTGCAGAATCATGATTAGGCCAGCTTTCAATTCTAGATTTCAACTGAATTCAGACCTCATCGGTTATGGTGGGATTCAGAATACTCATCCAGCAACATTGCCACCATATCAAAATCTTCCTTTTTACCTCAACTACAAGTCTTGTGGCTTCCTTCTGCAATGACAGCAAGGCTATACTCCTCACTTTCCATTTCACTGGCCTTTGCAACAAATTATTTCTGCCAACTACAATCTGATTCAGTTTCAAGTAAATTTTCATATTCTCTGTACTTACTAGGAAGACTGCCTCTTCCAAATACCTTATTCTGCCCCATCAGCTACTGCCCCCCTGACAATCTCCATGATGCTCCATGTTGGAACTGTTATCCACTGGCTCTCCTACAGCATTGTCAAGAACTTCAACTACTTCCATATGAGACAAATTCAGAAGAATATTCTCCAAACTATTCTGTGGCCTTCTCAGTTCGTAACATGACTCCCGATATAGAGGGTTGTCCAACTGGTTGATCAGTTTGCCACATATATCCTTAAGTATGATGGTGCCTCTTCTGACTCACTCCAACACCTTTCAATTCCATTCTTACTTTTAAGTTTATAGCTTCCAAAGGCTCCAAATTAAGTCCCTTGAAACATTGCCGAACACTATCCAATATTTGTCCTGAGAAATCTGTAGACCGAATTTTTTGTTGAAACTTCATATTTGAAGTTTTCTCCATTTTTGTCTGTTCTGATTCAGTTTGCATTTTTTAAAAAAAACTATTTATAACCATTTATGTATTTTTCATTTACTTTCTTAATGCTTTTTCACTGCTGAGGTGATCTTTGTAACGTATCCACATTTTGACCTCTTCCTAAATTCTTTAAAATACCTATTTACAAATCACTAACCACATCTTTTTCAGGGATGTTAATGTACTTGACTTTCAAACTTCTTTATCCAGGTTTGATTCAAACCTTATTGACCAGCTTCCACCCCAAATAATGCATTTGTGGGGTTTCCTTTTTATGTTTTATTTTAGAAGGCATCAACATGTTCAGTTTTATTGCTCTTGAAAGTTATTTTTAAGACATTTTAAAATACCTGGACCTGCATTCAAAGAATCAAGGAATTATGGATTTCTTCTGATTATTCATCAGAACTTGAATAGAAGACACACATAACCCCAGTGTAACTATTAATACAAAGACCAGCAATCTCTGTGAAAAGGCCTTAGTTTTTGTTTTCACTACATCCTAACAGTTCTCTCATATTTGAGCTCACATTCTAATTCTATTGAAATGACATCAAAAAAGAACTAAAATCTAAGATTTGGCCTACACCGGATCAGTTGAATTAGCTCCAGATTGTAATGAGGCTTTCAAAAACAATAGTTTGCACTGTGAATTATGGATGGAATTTGATGCTTTCTACCCCCAGCAGCAGGCTGAGGCATGAAGGGCAAGTGTATAACAGGGTAGTTAAAGTGTGCAGTGGAAATCCCATTGATTTCCCAATGACCTCTGTTTAAGACAAGAGTGGGAAGTGTCTAAAATCGTCTTGATGTCAAGAGGCGAGTATTTAACCAGCAACAGAAGAGGTCTGATAAATCTGTCAAGTATTCCCATTTAGCTGGCATAACTGGTCATCCTGTATCTGTATGGGGTACAACAGGAACACCAACTGTTGTTGTTGTTGTTCAGCAAAGTATTCATACACTGAGTGATAATTCCAGATCCAACAATTGACATGGTCCAAAATTGTAACAAGTATCCGACTTCTAGGCATTGTCTTTTCACTCCTGATACGTAAGTGTATCTGCTGTAAACTCAAAATTACAGTGAAGGGACATTCATATTCCCAATGGCTAGGAATTAGAGCGATTCCACTTTTCACTACAATTTGAGATTGGTCTATTGTTTGGACAAATTGTTGCCTGGCTTCATACGATTCAAACAGAGTGGACAATCAAGTCAATGATTAGGAAATGTCCTGAATGCAGGAAAATTGGGCATGGAATGAAGTACAATGATACTAGAAATGAACTTGCATCAAGTTTCACTATCTTATGGTTTTGAACCACAAGCAATGTGCAGATCAGAGAAAGAAAGCTAAGGAATGAAATAGCATGAGACATTTAACTTTGAAAAAGAAGATATCATTGCAATGTTTTCTTAGTGTTCTTGAACTGGTGTATGTCTAAAGAGTAGAGCAAAGGTTTGAGTGATATTCACATTAAATATCATAGCATTCTACAAGCAATCTGCTAAAACATATTCAACTGGATTATAATAATAAACATAAACATTAGACTTTTTTTATTCAAATGGTTGCTTACTGACAACTGAAATGTATATAAGACAACATTTAATGGTGGCATGAGTTGGCCTGTCTGATCACTGAATTGCTGGCAACAACCCAACCAACAGCAAGTCCAGTCAGGATTAATTTCCACTCAGGCAGCTTGTTGCTTTCACTGGCACTCTTGGCTCTGCACTTCAAAATTACATTGGCAATTTAATGAGGACATCCTGTCCTCATTAATATGGTCCCTCAGTAGCCAGAGGATTTCCAGTATGAGCAGCATAATAAGTGGCCACTGCTGGTGCTGGAGAGGCCTTATTTAAAGGATTGTCAATAGGACTGTGGAATCAGGGTGAGAGGTAAGATCAGTGGGGCCAGCCAATGGGTCCCATAAGAGGACAGGGAGGGTTTTATTGTCAAGTTGAGGGGTGAGGCTTCCCAAGTGTGCCTCTATTTCCCTTGATGTGTTCCTCAGTAGGATGCCAGAGTGGAAGGGATTCCCCCACAGTGGGTCACAGACCAACCACCAGGGTTCACCTAACAGTTTACTGACTCATTACGGTATTCTCCTGCCACTGGTCGATTATAGACAAAGGCATGAAGGACATCCACGCCACTCAATGGGAAGGCAATAAAGGTGGCCACGTGTACTTTATTTTCTGTTATATACCCTCAGCTTTCTAATGCCCAAAGATAAAGGAATGGTGCTCATTGTTCATCATATCTACAACTTTTCAGTGGTCTATTTGGGATTCTGCATTGAGATTGAGGGCTTTTGGAGACCTTGTTCAGTGCAACAC
Organism: Chiloscyllium plagiosum; assembly: GCF_004010195.1. Taxonomy (NCBI): domain Eukaryota; kingdom Metazoa; phylum Chordata; class Chondrichthyes; order Orectolobiformes; family Hemiscylliidae; genus Chiloscyllium; species Chiloscyllium plagiosum. The sequence goes on along the minus strand of NC_057729.1, from coordinate 23,804,954 downwards.
CCTCAACAGAGAATCAGGGAGAGCAATCAACAGCCAACTAGATTGAAGAGCTCACACAGGAAAAACACATCTCGAAAAAAGCAAGGGTAAGTTCCAACCCAACAACTTCTGCAATGAACTGCAATACTTAGTTTGTGTGAATGCAACTATCCCACACCTCCCCAGAGGCAGGGAATGGCAATTTTGATATAAATCACACAAATGCTGTGGTTCTCATGTAGCTATTGCAAGGGGGTGGCATGAGGTGGGGATGGAAGGAGTGAAAGAACTTCACTCACAGACCATATCCAGAACACCGAAGAATAAGCTCCCTCACAATCACAAACACCAGTGTCTCAGGTCGTATAGGGACCACATTAAATGATGGCTGACATTTTTTAACTCTCGAGAACATGAATCAACTAGATCTGGTGACCATGCTTTCCCAGTGGTTGTTGTTATGCCCACCACACTGTGCTTAACTCTTATAAAAAGCAAAGAAACTGCTATCAACTGTTAATAATAATAACAATATTTATTTATTTAACACTATAAAAAAATACACTATAAACTAATTTACAATTTCAATCTAATCAACTATGTTGTGCTTTCACTTCACTCTGGATGATCAGACACCACCACACTAGATCTTGGCCTTGATCTACGTGGCAATGATAGTCTGCTCGCCTTCTGTCACTGGTCCCAGAGATGTCTTCTCTTCCACTAGTTGATCTCAAGTTACTGCTCCTGTGGATGGTGTTGCAGCAATTTTTATACTTAGTAGTTGTACCAGCCCTATTGGGAGGGTCTTTAGTGTCCTCCAATAGATTGATCAGGGTTTGATCTGACCCAACCAGGTGTTGACATGTCGATGGCAGGGTGGTCCTTGGGCATCCATTCCTAGAGGTGTTAGGTGCACATGGGTCAGGTAGCCCTTTCCAAATAAAGGGTGTGAGGTACCAGTGTCTGACAAAAAACTCAAGGTTCCGATTGTCCTGGAGATGGCATTCAGGTTAATTCTATTCAATTCCAAACTCAAGTGTACATTGCATTGTCTGCAGCTGCTGGGTCAATTACATAGCTGCAGACTGTCTGGATTCTGCAGCATGTTTATTAGCACAGTTATTTTAATACAGGCTTGCCTCAATTTCCCCAGCATGCTTCATTTATTGTCCATTTTCATAAATCCATCATTTTGGGCAGCCAGTCTGGCCACACTGTCAAAGTCACTACTGTCCTTAATGTCTTTGCCTTGGGATTATCCTAGAGCTCACCTTGGGACTCCTGCTGAATCTCACAGCTGAAGGCAGGTTAGAGAGGTTTCCTTTCATCAGGGCCCTGTACACCACCTTCTGTGGCAATCCCATTCAGAACGAGTAGGTGTGTGGCTCAGAACGGAGTCCTAGCCACGCAGGGTATCATCAATGTAGAAATGAAGACAAAAAAAATTACTTGGAAGGGGTTCATCGAGGGGAAGATTTTCCACTGCGTTGATCTGCTGCTGGTATGTTTTCCTCTAGTTCTCAGAAGTTCAAACTAATCATGTTTCGAGTCAACGTGAAGGAGTTTCATCTAGTGTGCTTCTTATAGCCCTGTATGTGGATGGTAGACTGATACATTGTTGTTCAGCCCCTGACAACAGTGCAGCATAAATCTGGCACCCTAGATGGATCTCCTTTAGAGTTCCAAACTCTCCATGAATAAGAGAACAATATAACAGTGTGCAATGGCAACAAGATATTTATATGAGTGTTACAAGATTCCTGGGAGGCTGCAATTCTGCTTTTTATCCTCCGGCAGATCATTTTCCTTGATCTGTTTGCAGCTCAGAGGGATGCCCACTAAAAAGGTAGCTGAGAATACCTCTCAAAAATCTGAAAAATGAGACCAAGTGATGACATGGCCTTTATGATCATTGCAGTAATGCACAAACAATCACCATGCTGAAGATGTGTGCAAGCTGTCTGCACTGATTGGGGAGTGCCCAGGTTCTGCAGAATCATAATGATGTACAGTGAGGCTTGGACCAGCTGGAAGCAGGTACACAGCTCAGTCTCTTTCATCATCTGAACTAGAGGAACGCAAGGAGGAGAATGTGATATGGGAAGTACAAGTATTGAAACATTTCACTGGCTGAAGTGCCTTCACTTTTGCAAGGTTCATTTTGGTTCCACTAAGACACCAATGTGTGATACCCAGCAAAAAAGAAAATCTATGCTCAATGCCACAAACCCAAACCAGTCCTCCAAATTGTTGACCGTCCTTTCGGAGGCGCCAATTTTTCACCATGAATTTAGTTTGTGCCTTTCCATTCATCACACCTGAGAAGGTCATTTTCCAGCCAGAAACTTAAATGGCAAGATGTGGAAGTGATGCAAAATAATAAAATTATGGTTCAAATAGAAAATAAAAACTGAAACCTTAATCTGCAACAAACTCAGCAACCTAGGGTCATAGGACCCCTATAATGTGGAAGCAGGCCATTCGGCACATCGAGTCCACACCGACCCTCCGACAAGCATCCCACCCAGACACACCCCATACCTATCCTACCCCTGCATCTCCCATGGTTAATCCACCTTCGCCTTCACACCCCTGGGGCACAAGGGCAATTTACCATGGCTAATCCACCTAATTTGCATAGCTTTGGACTTTAGTCGAATAAAATTATAAATATTTCGTTTCCTAGTACTTTTATACAATACAACATCCTATGTGTAGAGGGGCTTCAGAAGATGAAATGAAAGGTTGCTCAGATCCCTGTTCTGATGATTTGTAGGTTTCATTCAGCCTAATTTCAGATGTCATTCAGAGTATATAAATCATTTGGTGAAACCATAAACATTATAAATCTTGATTTCTCTAGCCAGGTTTTTCCTATTAATACAAAGAATATATCTCCATCTCTATCTTCACAATCTCCAGTAGAATAATTTAGGCATTATTCCTGAAACAAGGCACCACCTTCACCTTTCTACATTCCATGATGTCATGACAAATGATCAGAACCCAACTTTTAAGTACAATGTGCATTTTGTTTTTAAAAAAGAAAGATAGCTGAAAATACAAACACAATTGCTGTCTTAAAATTGTAGGTGGATTACATGGAGTCCTAAAAGAAATCACGGAATGTTGCACCCAAAGAGTCTCAAGGGAATGTCAGACAGCATTACTTCAAAAGGATGAGATGCTATTCAAACAACTGAACTAGGATCTCCTTTGGGTGATATCTGAGACTGTTAGGAGTTGAAAGACAACTCTGGATGAAAGTCATGTTTGCAATTTATCCTTGAGCAATACACAGAAAAAAAGTTAGTTAAAAACCAACAGCAAATCTTGGCCTTGATGTGCTAGCTTGTGATTCAATTTCAACTATGCAGAAGTATGCTGTGAAGGAGCGCATCTGAGAGCGTCCACGAGATACCTTTGCACATGTAGGTAGAAAGAAGAAATATTATTTTGCTGATTGCTGAAAGGAGTTCAGCACAGATCCTGTCAAAGAAAGCTGGACAAATTCCTTTCAGCTACCTCGGAACCAAGAATCTTCAAACCACTACTCAACTACCAAAGTCAGCTAAATCATCCAAATCTTTTGGCCACATATCAATTTATCATGGGCAGGGCAAAAACTCATTCGATATTCCATTTTAACTTTTTGGGCTCACCTCTCATTTCTAATCTGTGTGTACACGTGTCACATTTAATTATCTTTTCTTACCTGTTAGTATCCAATAAACCCAGTCTTTCTCGAATTTGAAAAAGCCTTGTTAAACTGGGAACCCTTAAAAACATAAATCAATTTAGAGGGAAGAGGCATCCAAAAGTGATGGGGGATCCTTTGGAAATTAACCTTGGTGTAACCAAAGGAGGGGATCATAAGTAATTGGGTCCCTTACCTGGGTAGAGATTATAAAACTTTGGCAACACTCATTTTCCTTTCCCAGACACTTCTATTTACGTAACCTGTAAATTTGGAGGTCCATTTAAATTTGAGTTCAGATTATACAAGTGGGGTGATCATCACACCCACTGACGCTAATACAATGGGAATCTTGCAAATTAGACATTGATAAAGTGGCTGTGCTAAAAGGCAATAACTTTCACATTGTTCCTGTGCTCCCAGAGTTGGCAACCCCACCTCCACCATCTCTAGCCCATCTTGTGCAGATAAATAAAGCTCAGCTTCAAAACCAGGAAATGTAAATTCAAGTATTCAATTCAATGTTAACACACGTTCAGAAAACAGACTGGATAGAAAGATGGGATTGAGAGAGTCAACACACAAGATAAAATATTTTAATTTTTAGTAAACCTTCATCAATACTTAAGTTCCAAACTAATGAGTTTCCATGTTAATAAAGCCATTTTCAGGCTCAGAAAGTTGTTTATCATTAATTAAGACTTAGCTTGCCTTCAAACATTCACCCACACTTGAAAGAACCAGTACTAAGATTTTCACCCTGTTTAGTGAATATCTAATGAATATTTAGTGTTTCTTCACATCCTTGATGTGTTTCAATTACAGATCTATCAGTGACATAGCTAATTGAAGAGCAGGGCAATTAGGAGACAATAAACTTCCTGATTTTCATATTTAGCTGCACATATCACTTCATAATGGTGGCAAGTGCTGATAGCCCCGTTGCTCCATCCATCATAAAATTTATGGCAATTGAAGGGGAGACAATGTCCTACTGGTATTATTGATAGACTATTTATTCAGAGACCCTGGTAATGTTCTGGGGACCTGGATTTGAATTCCACCATGGCAAATAGTGGAATTTGAATTCAATTTTTTTTTAAAATCTGGAATTCAGAGTACAATATTGAAAAATCATCAGGTTCATTAATGTCCTTTAGGGAGACAATCTGCCATCCTTACCTGGTTTGGCCTACATATGACTCCAGACCCACAGCATTGTGTTGACTCTTAATGTCTTTGGAGGAAATTATAGATCGACAATAAATCCTGGTCTAGCCTGGATTTATAAATCCTGACACCCACATACCGTGGATGAATGAATTCCTAACAAATTCATGGACAAATTCATTCCGAACATGAATTAATTCTATTGAGAAAACTAAGCATCTCACGAGCTCATTCTGCAGTTCTAACATCAGCAACTAACAAATTTGCTTTGATTTGCTGCACCTTGGCATTGAAGCATTTAACTTAAATGCATTTAATATCTTCAGATTGCTTCGACACATATGACAATGCCATGTGTGTTTTACATACATTAGATTCAGAGTGGTATAAGCCGTTCTGCTATAAAGTGCATTTCGTAAACGTGAATTTGCTGTAATGCGATCGACGAATTGGTGGTGCGGTTTGTAAAGCACGAACTTCTAAAACATGGGTTGGCTGCAACACAATTACATCGCCAACACTAAGCGCTGTTTCTAAAGTGTGATTTTTCTGTAACACAGGGTTATACATGAATGCAACCATCGTGTTATAGAAGAACTGACTGCAATCATTTTTTTCAACCACTTCTTTTGATACTTTGGTGTCCCAAATGACCATTTTTCATCTTTCTGCTGATGTTCCCTCTACAGTCAAATTTGTTGCTTATGTCCTATTATGGTTCGATTCACTCGCGGTACAGTAAATGTTGTATCACGTAGAAGCTGTTCATTTTCATGATTACACCCTTCTGAAAATGGCTGGTATTCAAAATTTAGACAGAAAATAATAGTGAAAAATTAACTGATACTAATGATATATTTGGGAGCAATGTATGATGGCTGTAACAAATGGGGCTACAAAGCATCGTTGATCACCAAGATCATGAATAGATAAAGGCACAAAAGAATAAACTTAAAGTCCTGCACAAATCCAAGCACTAAAAACAAATTTGAAATAGAACTACCCATTTGAAATCAAGAATCTAACAAGTGGGGACTGAGTTTCAAAACATGGGATGAAACAATCTTCTTTCTGTGGGTGTAAGGATCTTAAGTGATAGGACTTGGACCAGTCTCAAATTGGTGACTCAACATACACAAAATTAACACCTTGACACTTTGGTATAAAGTTTATAGTCCAATACAAAAGGGTTCTAAAAAGTGCTGGCCTGTTCATGTCACGCAGGTGCAGTTGTAAGCTTGTGGCTAAAGCAGGTACAGGGTACATAGAGATTGTATTTAATCAGTGATATACCATAAATCAAAATGACTAATGTGGACACCTGCTGTAAAAACCCCACAATGATGATACCCTAAAAAAAATTGCTCTGATTGAGCAGACGTATAACAGACAGTCATATGAAAAAGAAACAGCAATCTTGTAACCGGATTGGGTAGATTCACTACTCTGAAGAATTTACAAATCAGTTTCCACATTATTCAACATTCAATAAATTGCAATGCTGTTTGAACAATAACAGATTGAGAATTTCCTTAATATTAAAAAAAATCTATATTTATGAAGTAATTAAATTTACAAAAACAGCACAAAAGAAATTACAGAATAACTTATTTCTAGTCTCCAGTGGCAAGTAATTATTGCTTCTCTTTTTTTTGTCCTTGTATTAATCTGATGCACAAGAGTTTAGCCTCAGGTTGTATTTCTTAAAACAAACTCCACCATGAGTGGAAGCTCTGATATGAAATGTTGTAATCAAAAAGGAACGAGTTTCTTTAGATTTGCAGTGTTGCTTTGTCATTTCATCTTTTTCCATTAAAACAGACATTTCTGTTAAAGTGAACCCTTAGGGGAAAACCAAATAAAAATGATGAGGCTGCATTCCCTGAATATGAAGTACTGCAGCTTCTGAAATCTTGACTTTTGAGTTAAAAGCATCTGTCAGCTTTTATAGCCTTCCAGTGAGGAACCAATTCAATTATATTTGTGTTATTTAATCAGGTTATGTCTCTCTAACACCTAATTTGTAGCAACTTGTAATTACCATTTAAGTCCATTATATAGCTTGATTTATAACTTTAGAATAAAATACCTACCTTGTTTTAACGAAGTGACTTCACATTTAAAACTGAAATTGCTTGTTATTTAGCTTATAATCAATGCATTTAAAACACTTTTTGTTAAATATCAATATTGCAGGTGGCGGACAAACAACAGAAAAGACAGTGTAACTCCAAATTTGAACAAGAAAATTTAAACATTATTCTATCTCCTGACAACAAGAAAACTTGTCTTCACCAAGACAACCAAATTCTGACTGAATTAGTCCTGGATTTCAAGTTAAGTTCTGTTCCTTCACTGTCAGCATCAGAATATGGTAGCTATCAAGTCTTTCATTGACCCGATATGTACGAACTTACAAACTTTATATGCATCACAATGACCTATAGTGTGTAGGAACCAGTCCTGTACTATCTTTGCCCCAGAAAAAGCTGGAACCTCACGCAAACAGAAATCACTGACAATATAAATTTGTACTCAAAAGAATTGTTTGCCTGTTTTACATTTTAAAAGCTAAATCGTAAGCACTTGCTTCCTTAGTTTTAAATATCACAATGTAGAGCCAGTTTAGGTTAGTATAGGAAAAGGTAAGACAACACTTATAGAAGTATATTAAAGGATCCCAAACAGTACCACTGAAGGATGGAGTGTAGGGGAAGAAATAATGCAGGCATGTGAGAAATGGCACAAGATAAGAGTGATCATAACATGATTGAATTACACATGTAGTCTTAAGGTAGAGAAAAGAGCAGATCAAAGACTGGAGTTTTAAAAACTTAATTAAGTGCAGTGTGAGAGTACAAGGAGAGAGTGAACTGGAAAATTACATTAAGGGTTGAGTCCACAGAGATCAGTGACAGACATTTAAGGAAATATTTAATAGGATCAGCAAAAATTTATCCCCTGAGAGGAAAAAAAATGTCTGTAGGAAGTCACATAATCCAAGGCTAAATAAGGATATTTTTAAATAGAAAGAAGCAGCATTAAATTCTGTGTGAATAGATAACCAGTTGGAAAATGGGACAGATAATTTAAAAAAATTTAAAAAGCAGCAACAAAATTAAAGTATGACAGAAAAACTAGGTAGAAATATTAAAACAAAAAGTCAGAATTGCTTTAGGTACTTAAAAAGGAAAGGAGTAAGTGAGTTGAGCACTTATTCGCCAAAGAACAAGTCTAGGGAATTAATAATGAAAATAAGGAAATGGCAGATGAACTGAAAAAGATGTCTCCATTCTAAAGGATACAAATAACATCCTAGAAATAATTGCAAAGCAACAGGTGAAAGGAAGAACGTTATGACAATGATAGAGTCGAGGGTACTGAGAAAATTAAAGTCATTCCGCTCTCAATGTTTAGTTCACAAAGACTGACCATGGCCTACCCCCTGACTGACGTGGAATGACAGCCCTAGTCGATGACTGACAGGATGACTGATTTATGTCTGTGGGGGTTCCCTGACTGATTTACCACTACTCCCTGGACGGTTGAACCCAAATGGGCAGAACCGAACATAGCCCATTCCCTGGACTGGAATGACACAGATCCCTAGGTTCTGATCATACCAAGTGGCCAACTGACCCTGGCCAATTCCATTTGATTGAAATCAGATAATGCCTTTAATGACTAGCTGATGCCTCTGACTGACTAGATTTCCTCCTGACTTATCGAAGGACTATTTCCCTTTGACATTCAGACATCACTATTTGATTGAAGCACAAGCAGTTTGTCACGTAATCTGCCGGTATATGCGGTAGATGCGACATTAACGTAGCATATTGCATTATAGCAACCTTCCTACCCCCTTGACTGATTACTGCGTGCAAAAATTACATACTGCCTGGCTTTCTATCTATGCAAAAAGTTAAGGTAGGACAGAACTCCTGACTGGCTGTAAGGTTTTAATCAACTTGCAGTGCACATCAAAGGGAAGGCAGGGCAAGACAGAGATGCTGTGAGCATCTAAGTAAACATTAAGTGAGTGAGCATTAAGAAAGCAAACCAAGTGCCCTGAAATGCAGTTGCTCTCCATGGATAAGATGGGGGCCTACCTCTGCAAAACTGTCCATTGCAATGCAACTGCAAGAATGTGTTAGTGAGTTCCAAGTGCAGAATTGAAATATTCAACTCGGTGAAACAAGAGTTTGAGATATAATACTAGATTTGATGACCCTCAGTCCAGTTCTGGTGAGATTTCTGCCTTGCTGATGTCAATATTCATGCAGGGTGTCACTGCCCATGGATTTTACGCTGAACTATTGGGGAATATTGATCTAGATGGAGGCCCAGAGAAGAGGTGCAGTTACCAGGTAATCACTCTGGCTTTCAAATTGTGAATCAGTGCCATCTTGTTTCCCTCCAGTACCTGGCAAAATAAGAAACTGGAATATGAGGTGTCAATGTACATAGGTTGGGCCCTTGGAATATTCACTAGCAATATTCTTATCTAGCCATTAAAATGAGTGAGAAAATTTGATTTTTTTTGCTTGATGTCAGCAGTTGCTGACTGAGAAAATAGGAATATTGGCTACGCTCTGCAGTTATTGAGATTAAAGATGTTGAATCCAAAATGTCGTAAATCCTGATAGATCAGGTAGGAATGCTGAGAATGAAGAGGAATGGAAGGTAACGGGAGAAGGAATGAGAAGAGCAGCAGGTTAGACTGGGGGTCATCAAAGCTAGTATTACATTGCTTTCCGAGCTACCTCCAAAGTGAAGTAGGATTGCAAGATGCTGTGAGTAAACATCTTATTTGACCAAAGCTGGATATTCTAAACAGAAACACAGCTTTAAAGGTGCAATATTTATTACTGATGAAGCTGGTAAACTGGAAGTATAAGGAAACTAAAACTATAATGTCAAAAAAAAAGCTTATTACCTTTAAGCAGAAACTTCAAGAAAACATATATTTGAAGTTATGACAGTATTTTACATGTCTGTACCACAGCATATTTACCGTTCAAGCAGATTCATGCATACAGAATACCTTATACATGGAAAAACAAAACTTTGTGATTCTTACATCAGAAGCATAAAGGACCAGCAGCAAAATTTTAGTCGTCCAAGTATGTGGGAAGGAGCAAGACAACAGTTCAAAATAAAGCAGCTCCTACAGGAACCTCTAATCAAAAATTGAGGCTGCAGTGATTGTAATGAGGTCAGCCAGCTAGATGTTAGAGAATACCGGGCTATTGACCAGAGTTACTGACACTCTGGTACGTGACTCTGAATGAGGCAGTATTAAAGTAAACATCCGCTCACGTTTAAATATAGAGTAAGTTCATGACAGATGAGGATACCAGCCACTGTGGAGTTATTTCAGAAGGGAATGGGTCCTAAGATGTGAATGGCACCCCCGTGAAACCTAACTCTCCTGGGCTCAGCAATCAGAGCAGATAAACCTGTGAGAGCATATATAGAGGACCTTGAAGTTTGAAATTAAACTTTACATACATGGTCAAATAGTAGCAGGAGACCAAACAAGGAGTATCCATGCAGGTCTCTTACTTTGATCTCTTTCCACAACTTGCCATTGAAAATTTCATCACCAGCATTCTACCTTCTGCCTTGATGCCAGTTTCTTTTACTTAGTGTTAATAAGCAGCTTCTGTCCACAGCCTTCAACAGAAACAATTAAGACCTGCCAGACCTTCTAGGAGAACTCCGATGCTGGGCTGTCATCCACTGTCACAAGAGTATAAACTGGTTCTTCAAACTCTCAGATCCAATGAAGGATCTATTTGCGTGTGTAGATATTTTTGAATCAATCTGTTCAGATATGCATGACAGACCTTGAGCAGGTGGAACATACCAGGGCCTTCTGGTCCAGAGGTAAGGTATGGATTCAATTTAGATCTATCACAGTCCAGAACTCGGAAATTCTGTCTGACCTGGGATAATGTCTGGTGTTGAAGGACAAGTCAAGAGTCTTATTTCATAAAAACGGATTGTGCTTCTATAGTCATGCCGTAATAATTCATTGCCATGAACACAAAATGGTACATTCATTGCAGTGCAAGGTCTCATCACTCTCAAAGTAGAGACATAAGAACCTGCAGCAGCATAAACACCATTACATCAAATTGCTCTATCAAAAACCACAATTTGGCAATCATTCCAATTGCACCAATATATTAAAATAATAAATTTAATCAATCAAAACATTATTTCCCATCAGATAAATCAAACAATGACTGAACAGTTTAGCTACGCCCTTTGTATTCATTGAAAGTGAATACCCATTTGAGTTTCAAGATAGTAGTTGTCTTTAAGTCAGTTTCGTATTTAACCTTCGTTTACGTACAAGCTGTTAACTAACACTGTATATAAATAACAAGCTAAATTGCACATTGCCCAGACAGGACAAATTTGGGGAAAATACAAAATGCATCTAGGAGTAGTACTGGATTAGTGTTGCATTAGAGAGCATAAAAATCTCAGAATTGCTTCAAGAAATCTTGCAGACAAACTTCAATCCATAAGGCGCACAGTGTGTATGTTACCGTACTACTGGGAAGATATTTTTTAGAAAGGGAACATCTGTCTTGTTGCTGGATCACAACATGGCTAGTGTTATGAAACTACAAAGCTGTAACCTGTGTTATTAATAGTTTTTCTGTCTGCAGTTCATAATAGAGAAGAATGCCTGTGTGGGTGTTGTAGGCAATATTGACTGTGCAAGGCATGAGCTGCCAATGTTGCTTCATTTCTTAACTGCTGGAGATGAAAGGAGATTGGTGGCTCAGAGGCTTCACTGCGAAAAAACAAGTTAACTGAGCAGCCTTTCACACATCACCATATGTATCCGACATGAAGTTGACATTGGTGTTACAGATTTCCACAAATAAATGCTAGGCTTTATTTCTGTCATGTGGTACATGCACATACATTATGGAGTGCCATGCAAAGCAGACTTCACAGTTATAGATAACCTTCAAATGCTTCATCTCATTTGGCAATTGTCCCTAGAGCAGCTCTCCTTTGCAGAAAGAGAGAAGATCATCTTGAGAATTTTTCTTTGCATTCACCAAAATCTGGAAGTCAGTTGTGGAGTTTTGATGCAAACAGAACCACATCACATTTGGATTTAATGAAGAAAATATTACTTTTTTTGCACCTGGGATTATTAGACTGTCTGGATAAAGCAACAAAAATAATACAAGGTGAATTGCATGGAGGGCTTTGGGAAATCTATTTATTTTCTGTTCCCAGACCCAAGCACATGAATAGAATATGTCTCCCAAACAAACAAACTGCTGGAGAAACTCAGCAGTCTGGCACCATCTGTGGAGAGAAAAACAGAGTTAACATTGAGTCTGATATCACTGCACTTGCTCTTAGTCATAGAATTTCTTCAATATTTTCAGATTTCCAGTATTTTGGGTAGATTTTCTAAAATTAAAAACAAAAATAAACTCTTTCACTTCTTGTTGCAGTACTGTGAGAACAAACAAAATAGGGAGAAGTGGACCCTGGAGGCTTATTCTAGCATTCAATAAGGTCATGGCCGATCTGTTTGTATTCTGAATTCCCTGATGACCTTTGAATCCCTTGAAATAAAAATCTGCTTCCGTCTTAATGATGCCCACCTTCACCACCGCCTGAAGCAAAATGCTCCAAAGTTGCACACACTTGGAGAGAGAAAAAAATGCCTCAATTCAGTCCTAAAAGACTAGCCATCAATTTCAAATAGTGTCCCTGACTTCTGAACTGAACCACAAAAGGAAACATCCTGTGTCCACCCTGTCAAAATCATTCTGTGTCTTACACACTTTGATCAAGTCACACCAACTCTTCTATACTCCAGGTGTCAATCTACAAAAATACCCAATTTACCTCCAATGCATTTCCATCATTTCTTAATTGAGATGACCAAAACTGTGCACAATATTTGAAATGTGGTCTCACCAATGTCCTGTATAACTGAAATATAATATCCTTAATGCTCAATTTCTCTTGTAATAAAGCGTGGGTGGCACGGTGGCTAGCACTGCTGCCTCACAGTGCCAGAGACCCGGTTTCAATTCCCACCTCAGGCAACTGTCTGTGTGGAGTTTGCACATTCTCCCCGTGTCTGCGTGGGTTTCCTACGGGTGCTCCGGTTTCCTCCAAAAATGTGCAGGTTAGGTGATTTGGCCATGCTAAATTGCCCATAGTGTTAGGTGAAGGGGTAAATGTAGGGGAATGGGTCTGGGTGGGTTGCTGTTTGGAGAGTCGGTGAGGACTTGTTGGGCCGAAGGGCCTGTTTCCACACTGTAAGTAATCATTGTATTTCATTATGTTCCATATCTATTGTAATTAATAATAGTGTCTCATTCCATGGTTCTATTCTATATCTGCAGGCCAAATTGTTCAGACTCATGCACTAGATCCCTCTGCACCTCAGAACTACACTCTTCTCCATTTAAGTCTGCTCTTTCATTCTTCTTGCCAAAGTTAACAATTTCCTATTTTCCCACATTACACACTATGAACCTCCTTATGCCACATGCACAAAATATCTTCCTATACATCTTGATATTGTCTGTAAAATTAGCCACCATAGCTTTGCTCCCTGAATCAAAGTCATTAATCTAAGTTATAAAATGTTAAGAGTGTAGCACAGACCGCTGCAGATCTCCACTTATTACATCCAACCAATTAGACAAAGACACATTTATACATAGTTCATTTTCTGCCAGTCAAATGTCTGTTCATGATAAAAGGCTACCCCACTACACCAACTTTTCTTTTCCACTGTAACCTTTGATATGGCACCTTCCAAAAATTCAGTTACAGTATTTCTATACTCTTTGCCCCTATTTATTTCATATCCCTCTTTGCTTTGTTAATTGTTTGAATTGCAGCAACGTTGGCTCCAGCATGGTTCATGTGTAGAACATTTCTATGGTTTAGCCCTATCTTTCCCAGTACTGGTGTCAACGGCCCACTAACTGGAACCCATTAGACACACATATTTATCTCTTTAATTTTATATACTTTATTCTAATTTGCACACAGCTCAGCAAATAATCTAAATATTATAACCTCTTGTTTTTTAATTGAGTGCTTAGCTCCTTATACTGTCTATGAAGAACCTGTTTCCAAGTTTATCCACGTCACTGGTACCGAGTGGGCTGTGACCACTGGATCCTTTCCCCCTCACTGCAAATTCCTTTCCAGTCCTGAGTAGATGGCCTGAATACTGGCACTTTGAAGAGAATGGTGTAAATCCCCCTCACAATACTACTCTCTATGACTAATACATTCTCTGTTGAACTACACACTTTCAATTACTTCCTGGAACACAATGCCATGGTCAGTTTGTTCATCTACCCAACAGCCCCAGTCGATGGAAATAGTAGTAGGCCATCCAGCCCAGTGAGTCTGCATCACTATTTGCCGAGATCCTGGCTGGTCAAATAATTCTCAACTCCACTTTCCAACCTTTTTCTCCATAACACTTGAATCCCTGATAAAGATCCATCCGTCTTAGGCTTGAATATTACAATGATTCCATCTCTGCAAACCTCTGCAGTAAAAAGAAAAATTCACAGATTCACCACACTCAGAAGAAATTTCTTCTCATCTACTGTCATAATGAGTGACCCCTTACTCCGAGGTTATGCCTTCCAGTTCTAGACTGCCCCACAAAGGGAAACAACTCAGCATCTACCCTCTCAAGTCTCCTAAGAATCTTAGATGTTTCATAAAGGTGTCTTCTCATTCTTTGAAACTCCAATGAGTATAGGTACAGCTTTTCAACCTTCCCTCATACGAAAATCCCTCCATACCCAGGATAAACCTAGTCAGCCTTCTCAGAATTACTTCCAATACCAGTATAGAGGGGCCAATTTGAGATGGGGGACCAAATGTTCACAGTCTTGAGAGTGCAGTTTAACCAGTGCCTTGCAAAGTTTAAGAAAGATTTCCCTATTTTTGTTTTCAATTCCTTTGGTATAAAGTGCAAACTTTTCATTTGCCTTCCCTATTATATCTTAACGTTTATGCGAGGTTTTTGTGATTAATGCACAAGAAGCCTCCAAATCCCTATTTGCTGCAACTTTCTGTAATTTTTTTCCTTTTAAATAATATTCAGCTCCTCTATCTTCCTGCTACAATCCATGACCTCACATCTCCTGACATTATATCACATCAACCAAGTGCATACCTACTCACTGAATGTCTATGCATCCAATGACTTTCATTGTCAATCTCTCCAATTGCTGTCCCATCTATTTTAGTGTCATTCACAAAGTTGGTAAACATACGTTTACTTCCATCATCCAAGTCATTAATATGTTAGAAATAATTGTGGCTCAATCATTGACTCCTGGGGCACTTCATTAGTTACAGATTTCCATCTTAAAAATGCTCCCCTTATTGTAAATGTCCTTTAATAGTTATTCAATTATTTCTCCATGCTCATATATTACTGTTAACGCAATAGACCATTATCTTATTAGATAGCATATGGGAATACCTTTTGAATGTCTTTTGAAAATCCAAATAAATTACATCTACTAGTTTCCCTTAATCTTTCCTGATTATTATCACTTCAAAGAATTCTGATAAATTTGTCAGACATGATTTTATGATATCAGGCTAAATTACATCTTTCTAAATACTCTGTTATATCTTTATAATAGAATCTTACAATATCGTTTGGCTGAACTGGTCTTCACCCTTAACAATTTCTCCTTTGAATCCTCCCACTTGATAAAAGGGTAGCCATGGGCACCCACATGGGTGCCTGCTATGCCTGTCTCTTTTGTTGGTTACATAGAACAGTCCATCCTCCGTAGTTACACTGGCACCACTCCCCTCTTCCTCCGCTACATTGATGACTGCATCGGCGCCACCTTGTGCTCCCACGAGGAGGTTGAGCAGTTCATCAACTTCACCACCTGACCCTAAATTCACCTGGACTATCTCTGACACCTCCCTCCCCTTCTTAGACCGTTCCATCTCTATCCACGAGGACCGACTCAACAAAAAAATATTTTTTTACAAATATACTGACTCCCACAGCTACCTGGATTACACCTCTTCCCTCTCTACCTCCTGCAAAAATGCTATCCTGTATTCCCAATTCCTCCGCTTCTGCTGTATCTGCTCCCAGGAGGACCAATTCACCACAGAACACACCAGATGGCCCCCTTCTTTCAAGACCATAATATTCCCTTCCCACGTGGTTGAAGATGCCCTCCAACTCACCTCATCCACATCCCGCATCTCCGTCCTCAAACTCCACCCCTCCAACCGTAACAAGGACAGAACCCCCCTGGTCCTCACCTTCCACTCTACCAACCTTTGCATAAATTGCATCATCTGCCGACATTTCTGCCACCTCCAAACGGACCCCACCAGCAGGGATATATTTCCCTCCCTACCCCTATCTGCTTTCTGCAAAGACCATTCCCTCCATGACTACCTTGTCAGGTCGATGCCCCCCAACAACCCACCCTCTCCTCCTGGCACCTTCCCCTGCCACCGCAGGAATTGTAAACCTGCACCCACACCTCTCCCTTCACCTCCATTCAAGGCCCAAATGAGTCTTCCACATCCATCAAAGTTTCACCTGCACTTCCACAAATATCATTTATTGTATCTACTGCTCCTGATGTGGTCTCCTCTACATTGGGGAGACTGGACGCCTTCTCGCATAGTGCTTTAGGGAACATCTTCAGGACACCTGCACCAATCAACTTCACTGCCCCGTGGTCGAACATTTCAGCTCCCCCTCCCACTCTTCCGAGGACATGCAGGTCCTGGGCCTCCTCCATCGCCACTCCCTCACCATCCGATGCCTGGAGGACGAACGCCTCATCTTCCGCCTCGGGGCATCAATGTGGACTTCACCAGTTTACCTGCACCAATCAACTTCACTGCCCCGTGGCCGAACATTTCAGCTCCCCCTCCCACTCTTCCGAGGACATGCAGGTCCTGGGCCTCCTCCATCGCCACTCCCTCACCATCCGATGCCTGGAGGACGAACGCCTCATCTTCCGCCTCGGGGCATCAATGTGGACTTCACCAGTTTCTTCATTTCCACTCCTCCCACCTTACCCCAGTTCTAACCTTCCAGCTCAGCACCATCCTCATGACCTATCCTGCCTGCCAATCTTCTTTCCCACCTATCCGCACCACCCTTCTCTCCGACCTATCACTTTTATCCCCACCTCCATCCACCTATTGCACTTTTAGCTACCTTCTTCCCAACCCCATCCCCGGCCCATTTCTCTCTCCACTCCGGAGGCTCCCAGCCTCATTCCTGATCAAGGGTTCCTGCCTGAAACGTTGATTTTCCTGCTCCTCGGATGCTGCCTGACCTGCTGTGCTTTTCTAGCACCACTCTAATCTCGATTCTAACAATATCCCAATGACAGATATTAAGCTAACTGACATATTTCCTTTCTTTTGTCTCTTTCCCTTTTTTTTTGGAACAAGGGTGGCACATTAGCAGTTTTCTATTCCTTTGGGATTTTTCCAGAGTCCAAGGACGTTTGGAATATTATTACTAGTGCATTTACCTCTGTCGCTACTTCCTTTCCTATGCTAGGATGCAACCCAGCAGGTCCAAAAGACTTACTGACCTATTAGTTTCCTTGGTATTTTTCCTCTAGTGATCAGGATTGTACTTATTTCTTCTACCACTTTTGTCCCTCCCTGCACAAAAAATCATGTGACTCAATTGTTTTTCATATTGTTCGGCATCTATGCCAAAGAAATTACAAGGCTGGAGTGATCAGAAAGATAATGCATCAACCAGAATCTTCAATAAGTAGAGAACAACAAATGTCTGTGGAGACCAATTGTCAATTTCAATGTGTTCTTGGGACAATGGTTGTGACTGAAGAAAATTCTTTGCTATCCTCCCCAGTGCCAAATTTTAGTACATTAACTATGAAGGCAAAGCTTCCCTGATTTTAATGTGTTAGTCAGACAATATTCTCCAAGTGTTTGGTCTACTATGAAAGTAGATTCATAGCAGGTGTGTTGCACACAAACTAACCATCTATTTATCATAGAGGATGTTAACATCCCTGTGCTACTGGTGCCAGGCCCAATGCACAGTTACATCCCAATGTGTCTCAAAATACTCACCAACAGAAACATTAGATTAACTACTATGAGTATTATCCTCCCTAACCTTCACCTTTCAGTTCACATAAAACTTCCATTGGTTCACAAGAGAATAGAGGTGGGGCAGTTATCTGGGGAACCCACGGTAAGGTTTCTGCCAAGCACAACAACTTGATCATGCAACCTTCATTCTGCTGCATGCAAGGTCACATGCTGTTCCTTTATTCAAAAGATGAGGCCCCAAGAAACTATGGTAATAAAAACTACAGCTCTGAGCAACACCCAGTGAAAATGAGAAACGAGGATGATGTAGTACAGAATGATGTGTGAAATATGGAACAGTGGGGAAGATCACATCATGATAGATCTACATTATTCAAAGTTATTAAAGTAATGGTGTAATTCAATTCATCCCTTACTTTCATCATATGTCCCAATGGGATCCGCCACAAATTAGAGACGGAAGTTGAATGAATGAAGTTATGCATTAGACGAGATATTTTCTAATTAACACCAGCAACATTATCTGCTACTGCTACAGCAAGACTGATCTTTGTTCTAGATGCTAGCTAAGAGTTCCTTTCACTTTTTGCTGCTTCTGCAGGTACATGCACCTTGGTTAGTGGAAGCATTAGTAATTTGACTCTGCCACTTACAAAATGGTCTTCCAAACAAATCCCTCAAACAAAAGTGTACTGGAGCTCAACCTGGGTCCTCGCTAACACTATTGGACAGACACAGCAACAGATCTAATAGTGAATCTCTCTCTATAGTTGCTATATTGATTCAGTGATGCAGTACAATGATTCAGGGAAGATAAATACAGTTAATTTTATCTGTCTATACTCTGGGGGGCTAGGTTCATACATACTCACACATATATGAGAATTCCTCTTTGCCCCGAATAGATTAAAGTAACTTCCAGTAATGAAAGGTAGCTTTTAAAAAAATGCCATTAAAAGTTCATATTACTTTACCAGTTCAAATTTATTTTGACTTTATCAATTTTAGACCTTTTTTTTTAAGATCGCAAATAGCATTTTTTGTCTGAATAAATTGAGTTCATTTCTAAACGCTTCATTGGAAACCTCTGACCCGGATTCCTATGAACATACTTTGTCGACAGACAGTTCACTCAATGGCTGTGGTCTCTAGAGATATACAATAACTGTACCACAGTCACTGAACTATTTTCAAGGTTCTTAAACAAGTGGCTACATCCTGGGATTAGAAGTTCACTTTTGATGAATCATTCATAAAATAGCTGTATGCATTTAAACATGTAAAAATATTGTACAAGTACAGCTCAGCTCCTGGCAAAATCTCAACTTGAGAGTGTCAGGCATGTTGTGCTTGTAACATATTCATTGATGTGGTATACAGTTAAGACCATTCAAAGGCTCTTATGTCAGAAAAATCCAGGTCAGAGATTCAAGCAAAAGCACTCTGTAAAAGCTACACGTCAGTTATTCTACTGCCACTTGCTTTTAACATTTCAAAGAACATCATAGATTGACAGCAAATTGAACAATTTGCTGTGAAGATTAAATGATTTGTTGACAATCCTTTATTTGGCTGACTACTATAATCAAAAACATACCAGAAAATCGTAATCTATTCAGCCTCAGAAGTGCAGCTTGAAATTTATTGCAATAATTTAATTGCAGAAACCACTGTCATAAAAGTATAATATTAAAAATTGCTTTCAATCCTGGGACACTTACCCTGGTGTGAAAAGCAAAAAGCTTTCAGATGGCCAAGATCTTTTGTGCTAATTGTATTAGAATACTAACCAAGGCGTGTTAATTCCTGGATTTTTGTACCAGTGCTATTAGGGAAAATAAAATCTGTGCACCATAAAGCCAGTTAATAAATGTCTTGGTACATGACAATTTGAGCTTCTGGACCAAATTTTAATTAAACAACTTTAATCCTTTGCATAGAGTTCCATTAGAATTATCAGAGAGTGTTAACAATAGAATTAACTATCCTAACCATTTTAATCCTTCTGGTCCAAACTGCTGAATAGTCCCTCACACAATGCACAAGTCATGGTACTCACTTGCACAAATGCCATTGAAATTATTTAAACTGGATGTATTTTTGTTCAGTATTAAGTCTTTGTTCATTTAATAAACAACACGGTATTGCCATCACGAGGAAGAGGTCAAGTCAATTACATTACTACAGCATATAATCCATCATTTGCACCACCAGAGAAGATGACCTCAATACATCCCAACCTGATTTCGGAGAAATGTGAAAGAAAGAGGAAATACAGCACCAGCAAAAAGAAGTTATGTTCAGCATGGAGCAAAACATCTACACTGTTCTTTTTTCCCTCCAATTAGTAATAGATCCAGTCAGAGACAACAGTCTAGGAATCAATGCTACAGAATTCATTTTCCAAAAATGGTGCTTGGTGAAGCATTTTAAATTGCCTAGTTATATGCATCCATTACAGAAACAGCAGCACATAGGTAAACAACATGGGCAATGGCTTAGTATCATAAAATACATTGCAACTAATAACAGGGACTAATACACAACTCAATTTTTTCCAGTGGATGGTATTGATGCTCCTAATTTTTTCAAGCGTTTATTCGGCAGAACTATACCGCATTGGATAAGCACAAGATAGTGACTTACTTGACAAAAGGCCCCAAGATCACAACACCGCACATCTAACTAATTTCTAAACTATTAGTGCTGATTCCACACCACCAGCACAAAGAAGCAGTCACAGAAAAACTCTCGGATGCACAGCCCTCGGTCTTCAGTTCATTAATTTTAAAGAGCGAAATTCATAGGCTGTGTGTCCACAATGTTTCAAAGATGTGCTCCCTGTGAGTGGTGTTCCACTCAAGAGGCATGAAATTGGCCGTGTTATTTCATCTCTGTATTACTGGAGTTTTGTTTCAGTAAACATTTGAATTTACAGCATTGCTGGAGGGGTAAAAGGAGGCAGTGAAGCTGGTGGGGCAGGGGGTGGGGGTGAGGAGTAAAGGTTGCCTGATGTTTGCCTGGATTTATGCCCAATTTATATCCAAGTATCTTCTAATGAAATTTGCAGGCAATTTAACAAAAGTAGCATTGGCACAAAAACAGGTACATTTTTGTCTTCAATGTTTGGATTGTATCTACATGGGAAATTTAATAAAAGATGCAGGTTAGGATTGCAGCATGTTTTCTAGTGTTCCAGAGAAGGGCAATGGTGAAAGAATTTTTGAATATCTAAGTTAGATAACCCTGTAACATCACCTCTAGTAGTTCTAATCATTGACTATTAGAATTTAACAGCACAAAGATAACCTTTTAGCATGTTGCATGTGATAGATCTCTAAATGAATTATCAGTTAATGTCACTTCTCTGTCCAATCCCCATATCATTGAATTAAAAAACATACATACTTACAGTTTCTATTTCCATTACTGTTTCTGGTAGTAGATTTCTTACACTGTCAATCCTTTGCATAATTAAAACAAATTCCCCATTTCCTCTACCCTTGTCCTTTCCATTAAAATGTTAGTATTGTTAGAGGATGAAGATTATGTCTTTAAGTCAAGGAAAGTATCGTGGAAATCTAAGAGACAAACACAACTTTCATCAAAATCAAAAAAAAGTTGTTCCTTTGGTTTCAGCTCTGCTTTCACAGAATCCCTGTGGTGCAGAAAGACGCCACCAACCTTCGGAAGCGCATTCCACCCAGGAAGATGCAGTGACAGGTGGATCAAATGATAGGTGGAGTGGCGGGTAATTGGTAGATAGCATGGTAAGAAGTTAGGTGGGTACATTGGCAGGTGGGTGAGAGGGGTTAGGGTGGGTGAATCAGTACAGGTCAGGGACAATGCCAGGTCCCAATAGATAAATGTCCTTGGGAGGTAATCAGGGTATATTACTGGGTGTCTGTGGAGAAGGGATGGGTTTCCAGTGTGAACAGAAGAGTCATTAGTTGTCCACTCACTCAGAAGTTAGAGCAGGTATTAATCCCTTTAATCCTTGGTGGTTCTTGATATTTGGCAGGCCTGTGCCTGAGGGGCAGTGGAAGTGGTGTTAAAATGGGGAAGGGCAGGGGATTGTGGAAGAGAAAGGTTTGACTTAAGGGAAAGATGTCTCATGTGTACAATATACTTCCCCTCATCTATTACACATATTCACTGAAACAAGCTCACCCAGGAAAAGCTCACAGGCCTCCTGCTAGGTCTGAGTCTCCCCTTGCTATGGGTAAAGTAGCAGCATGGGAAGGATGGGGGTATGGTCTAGGGCCAACTTAATTGACTATTAATTGTCCATTTAAAGTCTCCAAGGGCAAGTGGTGAAGGTGGGTAAAATAGAGTCCTTTACATCCATGAACATTGAAATGGCTGAATCCATTCCAGACTATATATATTTTTTTGGGTCTGGCTGCAGAGACATTTCAAATGCATGAATAGCCATGCTAAGGCCTCTAATGGAAGAAATGTGATGTCCCTCCAAATTCTTCACTGTACACAATTTTCTTCTGGCTATTACACAGCAAGAGTGACAATTATGCAAAACACACAGGCACCTCAACTAGAGGTCAGTTTCCACCTTTCAAAAATTGTATCACCACCATCCACCATTTTCACCTAGTGGTGTGGGGTTTTGGAAGAATGTCAGGAATGGAGAGTTTATGAAGATATTTGAAAGCAGACTGATGAGTTAAGGATATTCTGAAAGGTCAGTGTAAAATGTATTCACATCCCCAAACATCACGATTATGTGAATCATTGCAATATAGATGTGTTTTTATTGCAGTGATTCATCATAAAAGGATCTGGACCTTCCCGACAAGTTGACCATTGCATTGTCTAGCATTGTAGAATTATTCATGCACATTATTATGCCTCTCCAAAAGGAGGAGAAACTTAAATTGTAACAAAATGTCCCATCAGTCTGTGCTGACATCTGTTCTACTGTGTTTTTAACTCTTAAAAAGTTTTATTCTGAAAAAAAACCTGTTCCTTTCCGTTGATTGACAGGCAGTCTGGAGATGGAAATAAACATCTACTGTACCCTCCTTCTAAGAATTAAGTCTATTGTTTCAGTTGTGGCTATTATGAATGTTTTTCTGAGGCTCAAATGCTATCATGTTTCAGAATAGTAGTTGTTCCATTCATCGAGAATGGGTGACAATTCAGAGTTGTTGCAATAACAGGTTGTGTCTTTGATGGTTTGTGGTTTGACACAAGCTAACAGGCTTACAAACGTTTTTTTGAAAACGTGGCAGAGCGCATTTCGTTCCTCTGATTCAGTTGTATTTTATGGAGATTGTTATTAGATAGTAAGAGATTAATTTCTTTCCAAAATAATTCCCATTGCTATTGGTTGGCTTCTGAGGAATGCACATAGTGTATCTGGATGAGTGGCTATGGAGGGTACCTATGTGCAAGTGATAATCTGAATGGGCACGGACTGGTATGTCAAGTGAAATGTGAGAAGGGAAATGGGAGGGGTGAGGTTTAGGTGCCCATTAGTCAATGTTGGGAACCTGGTTGCAGTGTTGAAGAATCAAGGGTGGATGTTAACTCATATGCGACCACATCCACACTCCTCAAATTCCAACATGGGTCATGAAATGCATTGTCAACCTTTGCACTGATTGAAAACACAAAAATTGTCTATGGAGTCATACATGGTTCAGAGTAAGCCTTAAAAGTGCACAGGTTGCGTATCTTTAGGCCTGAACAAGAAAATCAATCCTAACTATCCAAATGTGAATAAATTAATTAGTGTTCGTTAGTGTCACTGACCTGGAATAGAGGTTTGATCTTTTGATATTACGTGGTTCGTGGAATAAAAGGATGACTAGGGTAGGAATAGGACCAAAGACAGAAGTGGGAAGTTGAGTGTGGACCCCGTGGAGATCGGAGAGGTGCTAAACAAACATTTCCCATCAGTTTTCACTCAGGAAAAGGAAAATATTGTAGAGGACAAGAATGAGGTATGAGATATTAGACTAGAAGGGCTCGAAGTTAGTTACGAATAGATGTTATCAATCCTAGAAGGAGTGAAAGTAGACAAGTCCCCTGCACCAGATGGGATTTATCCGTGGATTCTCTGAGAAGCTAGGAAGGAGATAGCAGAGCCTTTGGCTTTGATATTTGAGTCGTCATTGTCTACAGGTTTAGTACCAGAGGACTGGAGGATTGCAAATGTTGTGCCCTTGTTCAAGAAGGGCAATAGAGATGACCCAGGTAATTATAGAGCAGTGAGCCTTACTTCTGTTGTCGGAAAGATTTTGGAAAGGATTATAAGAGCTAAGATTTATAATCATCTCGTAAGCAACAATTTGATTTCAGGTCATCAACATAGTTTCGTCAAGGGCAGGTTGTGTTTCACAAACCTCTTTTTGAGAAAGTGACCAAGCATGTAGATGAGGGTAGGGCAGTTGACTTGGTATACATGGACTTCAGTAAAGCCTTTGATAAGATTCCACATGGTAGGCTGTTGGAAAAAATGCAGAGGCATGGAATTGAGGGTGATTTTGCAGTTTGGATTAGAAACTGGCTTTCTGAAAGAAGGCAGCGAGTGGTGGTTGATGGACAATATTCAGCCTGGAGTCCCGTTACTAGTGGTATGCCACAAGGATCTGTTTTGGGACCACTGCTGTTTGTCATTTTTATAAATGACTTAGATGCAGGCATAGGTGGATGGATTAGTAAATTTGCAGATGACACTCAAGTCGGTGGAGTAGTGGACAGTTTGGAAGAATGTTACAGGTTGCAGGGGGATTTGGATAAGCTGCAGAATTGGGCTGAGAGGTGGCAAATGGAGTTCAATGCAGCTAAATGTGAGGTGATGCACTTTAGGAAGAATAACAGGAAGACAGAGTCCTGGGTCAATGGAATGATTCTTGATAGTGTGGATGTGCAGAGGGATCTTGGAGTCCATGTACATAGATCCCTGAAAGTTGTCACCCAGGTTGAGAGTGCTGTTAAGCAGGCATATGGTGTGTTAGGTTTCACTGATAGAGGGATTGAGTTCCAGAGCCGCAATATCATGCTGCAACTCTGCAAAACACTGGTGCGGCCACACTTGGAATATTGTGTACAGTTCTGGTCGCCATATTTCGGGAAGGATGTGGATGCATTGGAAAAGGTGCAGAGGAGATTTACCAGGATGTTGCCTGGTCTGGAGGGAAGGTCTAATGAGGAAAGGCTGCGAGACTTGGGTCTGTTCTCATTAAAAAGAAGGCGGCTAAGAGGGGATTTTATAGAGACATACAAGATGATCAGAGGATTAGATAAGGTAGACAGTGAAAGTCTTTTTCCTAGGATGATGACGTCAACTTGTACGAGGGGGGCATAACTACAAATTGAGTGGTGATAGATTTAAGACCGATGTCAGAGGCAGGTTCTTTACTCAGAGTGGTAAGGGCGTGGAATGCCCTACCTGCCAATGTAGTTAACTCAGCCACTTTAGGGAGATTTAAACAATTCTTAGATAAGCACATGGATGATTTTGGAATACTGTAGGAGGACGAGCTGAAGATAGTTCACGGGTTGGTGCAACATCGAGGGCCAAAGGGCCTGTTCTGTGCCGTATTGTTATATGTTCTATGACATGTATTTATATTGAGTAAACCAAAGAAAAGCAAATGCTATCTTCATATTTAGAAGATGGCTACAAATCAAATGTGTATTACCTCCAAGAAGTGACCTTCAGTGAACAATAATGTCCTCAGCCTTCGGCTTTGGGCAGTTTAAACTATAACTCACTTTGTCATTACTTCAACCTTTTGGGAAATATTTTACCAGTACACCTTTCAGTTTCCAGTCAATATTTTGTGCACAGTGATAACTTATCCCTCCAGGAAATTATATATATATTTTTTGATAACAATATAGTTAGTACCTGCAAGCAAGGCTGTACGTTCTTTTCCAAATGCATTAGTGAACTAATTACTCTTGCCCTCAATATTTGTTTAAACTGTATATGACATAAATTGATCTCCTGGGTCAGGCTTTAGGCAGACCACTTAAAGTTCAGAGTTCCTACAGCTATACCAATGAAATGAAAATGGAACATGGATTTAAATCCATTTTCCCCATAAATGTGCTAAAGAGAAAACAGCAATAAAACAAAAACTCATTCAATCTGATCCTAGCTCAAAAATCACAAGACATTTGGTCTGTCTTCAATACTTCATGGTAGTGTGTACATTCCAGGTCACTGCACAAGTTAAATGAACAACCTCACAAATGCAGAAATAATACAAACTGAGATGGGTCCAATTTCCTTGTAACCACACTCTAAAGTGAAATATAATCATAAACTACCCTCTGTTCCTTACACATGTGCCCTATCCGTGACAAAGAATTTAGGACTAGCAGTCATCCAGTACTTTCATTCATTACAGCACAGCTGTGCTTGCTATTGAAGTCCAGGTTTGCACCTTCTAAGTTTAAGTGACTGTACTACACATTTAGATTAGAATGTGTTTTCATACATCATGCACAAATGGCTAGGGAAAGGTCATTTTATAAAAGGGCTTTGAAAGTGAGACATTGTATCCCTTTAATCACATTTTGGAAGTAACTAAAGGTTTTCAGCATTAAAAAAAACATTTTTTATACTTAAACTTGGTCAGACCTTTATGTAATATTATTGAACAAATTATTTTTCAAAATGCATACTTGCACTGACATCCTCTTCCCTTAGTTCAAGGCCTAAATACAGCTATGTTCACTGGAGAAGAAATGATCTATTAGAAATGTTCTAAATTATGAAAGGGTTTGGTTGAGTAAATAGTGAAACATTATTTCAAATCTGTTAATGTAAATCAGTAGCTAGAACAACATAAATTCACAATTAGTACTAGAGGCAGAGAGGGGAGATTAGACTTTATTTCATAAAAAGCTTAATAGAATTGAAAATGTTTTACCACAGGCTATCAAATTGAATTAATTCAGGAAATTGGATAAAATAAACACTTCAGATATCAAAAAGTACAGGGGAAATGGGATTTGATATAGTTCTGGTGGCAGAACTACAGCTGCTACAGGCACAATGGCTTCCTTCTGTGGTGACATTTCGGTTTTGATTCAGGAAAACATTATCATTCAAATTTTAAAATCCCTCCTCAAATCAGGAATTATCAGCTTTAACTTATTCTGTTTTATACAGTATATTATCCATCAAAATTGAAAGCAATGATTTACACTGTTATTATGCAGAGAAATGGGGCCTACACTTAAATTCCAATGACTAAATTCCCCATTTGACCGTATTGATTGCGAGAGAAACTAAACAAATGGCAAGCTCCTCAATCAGGGTGGGTAGTGAGGCTGGCATTCCTTCTGGCTGTGGGGACCTAGGGAGGTGATGATGGACAAAGGAAGGTTTGGAGCATGTGCAAATGGTGGGAGAGAGTTATTACTGGATCAATTCAGTCCAATGATTCAGGAGTAAGATACTCGCCTGCAGGAATATACAGTCCAAGATAAAAAAGGAGCTACGGTAATGTATTAACTTCAACTCATAAATGTTGTAATAAAATTGAATGCAGGAAAGTGCTGCAAAACCATTGCAAATCGTATAATTTTTATCTTGCAGTGCCAATCCTGTCCTTTATAAGAACAGAAGCAGTTAAGGCCTTTGAAAGCATTTTTGAAGCAGTTAAATTAGGGTAAATACTATACAATAATAAAACTAAGAGAGATAAACATAATAAATACAGATTCAAGTGATATACATAGAAAATATTAATCAAGTTAAAAGTTGCCAATATACTCCGCAACATGTAAGCACATGTATTTGATAAGCACAGCTTTGGTTTGAAAGGTGTTACTCTCTTGCTATACAACAGTCGGCTAATGAGGTAAGGAGATTTTTTTTCCTTGAAACAATTCTGTTTGAAATTTCACAGAGTGATCCATTTTGAGAGCCATTACTTTCACTTAAACTGTAAAGTGCAGTTGCAGCCCCATAGGACTCCACTTTGCTCCCAAGTGTTTGACGTTTGTCAACAGTCACAGGCCCTCTTAGGCAGCTGTGACAGGCAAGGCACGGTTCAGCACCCAGTGTTCAAAAAGGAACAAAATAGCAGTCCCATTGCACACTAACAGTCCCCACAAAAAATTCACAAAATGCAGCATTTTGTTCACACTTGAAGGAGAGATAAAAATGACACTCGCTCATCATAAAACCTTAAACAAAAATTGGAAATGGAACCCTTCTTGCTGCATTAGCATTCTATCTCCAGGTATGAAATGACTTCAACACATTTTTATTCTTCTTTGCCAAAATGTTTTTGGGGTTTTACTCCTGTATTAGTTGATAGCTGTGCTTGACAAGACAATATTCAACGTACTGCTCAATGTGAAAGCTCTTCAAAATACTCATGGAAATTAGATATTAGGACCAGATTTGGTGATACTCAGTGGAGTACTATCACCATGTAAAGGGGTCAAGGCCTATTCAAACAAGGGTAGAATCAAACATTCAAAAAATAAAGACAATTGATGAAACTCGCAATGTGCCAAATCTTCTGCCTGTTGGAATTCCTTTAATTGTCATTGCACAACAGACAATAAGTTACAAACTTTCAGCCCTGATATAGGATTCATCACATGAGGCACAGCACAGAAATCCCCACAGGGAGCAGCATGGAGAATCTTTGAAGACATACCCCCTTTTATTACACTAACTGCTGTATTCTGCTAAGCAAAAGGTTTAAAAGATCTGAAAATGTCTTTGAGAAGTTTGAGAGAGGAGGTATGCCAATAAGTGGATGAGTACAAATTCTGGGTCAGATTGTACACCAGGATTCAATATCAGGGACATGTGGGTCTCAGGGGTCCCATTGTACTCAGGTTAGGGGTGGGGGGGGGGGGGGGGGAAACAAGTGCAGGGATTGCAATATTTGGCTCAGGGGACACGCTCTGTGTTTGGGTCAGGATCCAGGGGTGGGGCTGGGGCAGGTATGGGACCAATAGTTTCTATTCCTGCCCTTGGATAAGTGGGCAGAGTGGCATGTGGGTGATTGAGGGTAGTTTGGGAATTCTGAGGGGGCTTGGGGCAGGTGGGTGGATGAGGTAGGTAGCAGCTAAATAAAGAGATAGGGAGTTCATGTCTCAGATGAAATGAAGTGAGGGATAGTGCATCGTTGGGGGTAGTCAATTCAGGTATTGGGGGATAGCTGGTTTAAAGGATGGGGATTAGATCAGAGGGTGTAGTCAGAGGAATTCAGCAAGGTCATTTGTAGATTTAAAACTAGTTTTATACTTACTTTTATGCCTGGGTAAGTCAGAATCCTTCAAAGCTGACTACTCTTGTCCAACTCAAAGGTTCTGGGCAATTCATCATAATCAATGTATCAGGCCTTCTAAGGGAGTCAAATATACATTATTCATTCATAGGATGTGGGTGTTGCTGGCTGGGCCAGTATTTATTGCCTATTCCCAATTGCTTTTAAGAGTCATTGTAAAATTACTGCTAAGAAAACACATCCTTATGTGCATCTTCAATGCCTTTAATTACAATGAAATACCAATTCCTTTCAACTGAAAATCCATTATATAGTTTTATGTAGAACACAGTTGCAACTTTGGAGACCTGCTGCTAAAAAAGCATATTGTTCTATTAGAAAGTGAATGTAAGATTAATAAAGGCGATTTCACAAATCCAAACTCCAATTAGGAGGATAGACAGACATAGCAGAACGTATTCTTCTTCATGAACAAATTGAAGGACAGGTCCTTAAGACTCTGAATGACAGAAGTAATGGGAACATAAGCAGGTTATTCAATTTAAAAAGCAATTACAGGGCTAGGAGGACATGAGCACAAGTCTGGCACAACTCCAGCAAGAAACAAAAGCAAGATACAAAAGAAAAGGTGCAAATTCTAAACCAAATCAAAAGGAATATTCAAACGCAAATCAGGAAAATAAACAGCTGAAAGAGATTCGTGTAGAACTCACTCAAGAGGGGAAAAAAAAGAAAGACAATCCTACTTTCCTCTTTCAGACACTGTTTGGTGTGATTTATTTAAAAATCAGATTTTAAAAAGCAAACTATCTTCTGCACACCAAACACATGGAGTACTTTCTCAGAGTCAACTAATAAAAGTGCAAGAGGCTGAAGCACCTGGGTCTTTCTCCATATGTAAGTGTGATTTAAATGCAACTTGTTGCTGTTGCAGGGAAATTAGAGGAGGAGCAGACAGACATTCAATAAGTAATGATGCTTCTTGAAGGATCTTAATCAGAAAAAATATCATGGCTTGAGTATTGCAGACAATTGTGTTCCTGTCTACAGAGTACAACATCAAAGGCAAGCCTGCCTTGGTTGTGTTTGTGACCCCCCACTAACATTTATATCCTCATTAATTAATTAACTGCCTAGAATCAGGATACTCACTCCTTTACGAGTGGCTATCCCAACTTCAGTAGCTTCTAGCCAATTGGAGGGTCAGCAGCTCCTTAGTCCCAGCACTGCCACTGCAAAAGTGAACTTCAGTTGGCTCTCTTCATCAAGGGTTTGTGATGACAGGGGTCCTGGAGTTTACCTCCTGAATTAGTTTTCTCTCTAGTAGACTTCACTGCCTCTGCATCCAGGTAAGGGCTCTTGCGGTACAAGTGTGCTTCCAATTAAACCTGTTGGACTATAATCTGGTGTTGTGTGATTTTTAACTTAGTGGTACAATGGTAGTGTCCATACCTCTGAGCCAGGAGGTGTTTGTTTTGGTCCCACCTGCTCCACAGCAGTGTCAGAGTATCTCTGAGCAGGTTGATTAGAAAATTACAATCCAAGTTCCCAGTGATGTGACAAGCTGTTATCTCACTCCACTAATGTCTTTGCCTTCCAAAATCAGGGAGCATGTACATCTTGCACATTCTTTAAGAGAACCAAATACTATGTTGGAGATGGTGAGTACGAGGTAAACATAAGTTTACATCAAACTTGATAGTCCTTGAGATTAACAGTTTACAAAAAGCAAACTTGGAGGAGGAGATGATGTAGTATAAGGATTAACTATACCAACACTTTAACAACAGCAACAAGGAGCTGGTAAGGAGCTAGGTCATGAAGGTATCAGTTCAAATGGAGCTGAACTCTCCTGGAAGGCATGAGCATTACCATGTTTATGTACATAGTATTTCTTCTTTATAACCGAAGTTTAATCTAGCCTTGTGATCAGCCCTCAAATATCCCAGATGGATAATTTTATTCTATGGACTCATGCCAGCTGAAATTGGAAATAAACTGTACAAACTAATTTTAGTCGGACAAGAAAAGACATTTTTTTTTCATTCTATTGGGCTAAACTTGAACACAAGGCACAAAAGGTGAAAAGAAAGATATTTAAACTCAAAGCAATAAACTGTGCCACTCCTTGTCCTTTGTGTTCTATGAAGCAGACTCCTAAATTTGGCAATTACACTAGCCATTCTTCTAACCCCAAATATGATCTAAAAATAGTAGTAATGACTACATTTGCTTCAGGAGTTCTGTAACTTAAACAAACACAGAATTATACAGTACAGAAGAGGCTCTTCGACTCAAGTCTGCACCGACATGTGAGAAACACCTGACCTTCAACCTAATCCCGTCAACTAGCACTTGACCCATAGCCTTGAATATTTTTACTTTCCAAGAGCTCATCGAGGCACTTTTTAAAAAGGATGTAAGACTATTTGCCTCTACCACACTTCCAGGCACTGAATTCCAGACCATCACCACCCTCCGGATAAAACAAAGTGCTGCCTTACAGCCCCCTTAAACCTTCTGTGCCCAATTGTGACGAAGGGATACAGCTACTCCTTATCCACTCTGTACACTCTCGTCAATCTTGTACACCTCAGTCAGATCATCTCTCAGTCTTCTCTGCTCCAATGAAAACAACCCAAGCATATCCAACCTTTCCTCATAATTTAAATCTTCCATTCCAGGCAGCATCCTGGTGAATTGTCTCTGCACCCTCTCTAGTGCAATCACATCCCTCCTGTAATGTGGTGAACAGAACTGCATACAGTACACCAGCAGTGGTCTCAAAACTCTATAGAATTCCAACACGTATTTCCTGCTTTTGTAATCTATGCCTCAACTGATAAAGGCAAATGTCCCATGTACTGTTCTCATTAGTCTGCTAACAATGTCCTTTCACTTTCGGAGATCTATCGGTAAACACTTCAAGGTCCCTTTGATCTCCAGAATGTCTCCGTGTCATGCTGTTCACTGAATACTTCCTTGTCAAATTACTCCTTCCAAAATGTGTGCCACCTCGAACTTTTCAGTGTTCAAATCCACCTGCCACTTATCTATCCATTTGAGCATCCTGTTTATACATTAATGTAGTCCAAGACATTCAGGCTCACTGTTAACCACCCAACCATTTTTTTGTCATCTACAAACAACTAATCCAATACCCCAGGGTAGTCATTTAGATAAATGACAAATAATTGGACACCAGCACAGATTCCTGTGCTTTGCTGCTGGGCACTAGCTTCCAGTCACTAAAGTAGCCTTCTGTCTTCACCCTCTGCCTCCTACAACTCAGCCAATTTTGAATCCATTTTATCAAATTACTCTGTACCGTATGTACATTTGTCTTTTTGATAAGTCTCCTGTGTGGAACCTTGATTTCAGTAAAGCCTCACCTCCTCAAAAAATTCAATCGCATTTGTTAGACACGACCTCCCTTTGATGAAGCCATGCTGACTATCCCTGATCAATCCTTGCCTCTACAAGTGAAGATTGATGCGTTTGTTCAGAATTTTCTCCAAGTTTCCCTACTACTGACGAGCAACTCACTAGTCTGTAGATCTTTGACTTATCTCGACAACCTTCTTAAATATTAAAACCATATGAAGTGTTCACTAGTCCTCTGGCACCTTCATATCGGTGTCCAAAATACTGAACAAGGTCAAATTAACTGTTCATTTAAAATAGTCCATAAGTCAATTTAATTTTACCCAATATTGAACATCATCATTTTTATTGAGTAACCAAATGGAGTCAAAGACCATACATGTAGGTAGTAAAGATCAGGAGAAAAACTTAGTTATTAGGAAATGCCCATCTTTAATTTTAATAGTCTGTAAACTACAGGATAAAGGAATTAATAAGTGTAGAAAATTGAGTCTTTGTACATAAACAAGATTGCAGGAAAGGAAGTATAAACTTGTACTAAGTGTAGTGTAATCTAAAAATGTCTACTTATGTACAAACATATGCTGTTCCTTGGCTATCATCCAAGGAACTGGGACTTACACAAGGCTAATTACGACCTCAATTTGTAACATTTTCAACACCTCCCTTGCTTCAATACAACCCCTGTGTGTGGTCAAACTGCTGACTTTATCCCAACCAGCTGCCAGTAGGTAGTTTGACTTTTGAAATATTATAATGCAGCTGGTTGGCTCATTTTGATTCGCATTTTCAAACTTAACCCCAGACAGCCAGATTTCCCCAGTGGGAAATATTAAAGGGGCAGTTCTAAATGTTTAACCAAAGTATATGCTAGTTTAAAAAAAACAAGAACTTAGCAAGAGAGACCCACCTGTCATTTACTAAAGAGTGAAGGCTGGTGTTTGTTGCAAAGAAAAGGTGTACAACCTTCCAAGTAATCACAGTAAGTCTGAGGACTGGAATGAATTTTAGAACAGACCAGAAAAAGGGCATCATAATGCTGATAAAATGGGTGAAGACCCAATAAGAGTAAACTCGTCAGGAATATAAACAGAATTAAGCTCTTTCACAAGTCGTAATGAGGAAATAGCAGCAATATTGAATATATATTCCACACCTTTCTTCACAGTTGATAAATCCTGGGCATCACATGGACAGGCAACAACATCAAAGATATGTTAAGAACAACTGGTAAGAGATGCCTGCACAACATTATCACTCAGACAACTGGGACTGAAGGACACACTTCCCTGCCGAATGTATACTCTGCCAATACGGTGGTAGAATAGATGCTAGTAGATGGAAAAAGAAAATGCAGATAGCAAAACTTGATCTGAAGAAGTCCATTAAAGAAGAACTTTAAAAACCAGACACTAGCTTGGCTGAAACAGAGGTTGCGATGGATTACTTGAGATTCTTGAAGCTCAATGAAGCATTCAGAACATCAGTACTTGGGAAGACAGATCTTTGACCATCTGACTCTATTGGTACAGTTCTTTCATGGTACCAAAGAACAGAGGCAGGCCTTTCCTCACTTTCTTCTAGGCCTTCTAACCAGTCTGGCTTGGTACTCGTCTGTTTCTGTGACCACTTCAGATCTGGTTCTGGGGTCAGTGGGACCAACTTGATCCCATCCCCAAATTACCCATGGCGAAAGCTGTGTGATGGGGCCCTTTGCACTGACAATGGTCTACCAAGTTTGGAAATTTCTCAACTCAAGTTACCCATCTCAGTTACACAAACCCAGCCCAGAAAGTTAGCATTTAAGTACAGCAACCAATTAAAAAGATAAATAGCATGTTAGCCTTTCTTGTATGCTATTTAGAGTGCAAGAATAAGGAAGTCTTGCTACAATTGCAGAGTTTTGGTAAGATCACACCTGAAATACAGTGTACAGTTTTGGTCACCACAATTAAGGAAAGATATCCTTGCATTGGAGACAGTACAGCTCAGGGTCATTAATTTGGTCCATGGTGAGAGGATTGTCCTATGATGAGAGGCTGAGTAAATCAGATCTATACTTTCAAGAGCTTAGTGAGAGGTGATCACACTGAAACAGTCACACAGTGACTGCTAAATATTCACATGGTTTTTCCCCTTGCTGAAGAATCTAGAACAAGGGGGCATAATTTTAGGATAAGGGGCCAATCATTTAGGACTAAAACAAGGAGAAGTTGCTTCATTTATAGGGTTGACTCTCTTCGGATTTCTCTCCCTGAGGGTGTTATGGACACTTCATAGTTGAATATGTTTGTGGTGAGAAGAGAGAGGTTGTTGGTTTCTCAGGATTACAGAGAATCTGTAGAACCTGAAGACAATGATCAGCCATGATCACTCTAGCTCCTGTATTCTCATGATTCCTCTCCTTCCCACAATTCCTGTGGCCTTTTTCTTCCTGGTTTCTTTGCCCTATGCAAGCATCTTCCAACATATCACCATACCTCTCCTCCACCATTCTTTCCATTTGAGTAAAATT
Source organism: Chiloscyllium plagiosum (assembly GCF_004010195.1). Classification (NCBI taxonomy): domain Eukaryota; kingdom Metazoa; phylum Chordata; class Chondrichthyes; order Orectolobiformes; family Hemiscylliidae; genus Chiloscyllium; species Chiloscyllium plagiosum. The sequence goes on along the minus strand of NC_057729.1, from coordinate 23,769,850 downwards.
CCTGTTGGTCTTCAATCCATTTCTTTCAAAATTGATCAAGATGGATGTTGTCTTTAGCCACCACCACAAATTCCAATCCTCTGCCACTAAGTTCAAACCCTTCCCAAACTATGTTGGAAGCTCGACTGGATATTTCACAACCTTAATATTTTATTTATTTCTGAACAAAGCTTCCAGCATTAAATGTTCTCCATCACAAATACTGCCTATTTACACCTTAGTGACACTAGCCCCTTCTTGCCTGTTTAATCGGTCTGCCATTGAAACTCTCATCGAAACATCTCCCAATGTGCCCATTCCAATGCTTTTCTAAGCAGCCACATGAAACATCAGGCCATCCAAACCTTTCAGTCTTACTCATTCATCATCTCTGTTCAGTGATCTATAGTTGGCCCCAAGCTTCTTATTCCTTTTGATTTAAAAGTTTTAACCTTGTATTAAAAAAAAGTTCCCTTCCAGGCTTTGTCTCTCCATTTGTGTCACCTGCTCCAACCCAAGAACCCTACTCTCCCCATTTCTATTTGCCCGCGGTTGACAGTCATGTCTTCAGCCATCTGAGCCCAGTGTTTGGAAGTGAGTAGAATCAAAGTAAGCAATTTAATTGATAACCTGTAGGTCATGACCTCCTTATAAGGCAGTGTACTAAAAAAGATAGCAGTTGAATCAGAAAAGACAAAAGCTGGAATTAAATTTTGGCAACAGGATTCTCACCCAACGTTAGACCTCTGACAGCAGTCCCATGTTACCTCCATTGGGGAAGGCTCTATGGAATAAAGTACAAGTCAGGGAAGAGTAGGATATTCTATGGGATTGAGGACCCCAGGAATGTAAACTCACGCACTGAGAGCTGTTAGGTGCCAACAGCTTTTATGTGATGGTTGTACTAGTGAGAAGGATGGCTTGAAGCACACAGGGAGAGTGCTAGGGTCACCAGGGGCCCTAGGACATATATTAAGGAGGGCAAGGTAGGGTGTTGCAAGGAGGGAGTGATTAGCTAGTAGAATAAGGGGTTGGAAGAAAGGATGGGTGGCTGGGTGACTTTCAGTGTGACACACTTCATGTCAGGCCCAGATTGCCTTTGAATAAGGGACTTCCCCAGAAGGCTGCACACTCCTTACACAGTGACTGCAATATTGACTCAAGCAGTGACAGGATGCCTTTAATTGGGGATTAACTGGGTAGAGGCAGGAACATGCTGTGGTGCTGACTCCTCCCCTAGTTCTTGGAGGAACATTAAATTCGGCAAAAAGTAATATCATTTTAAAAAAATCAAATGCTCACAAATACTGAAAAACAGAACTATCAAATTTCAATAATTCTGGTTTCTTAAATTGATTCAAAAGCTGTACAATGTTTTGGACAACAACTCACCGATCATTCTGCAGAATGTAACATCCCTATGCTCAAAGCACTACCTATGCTCAAAATTTATACGTATTGTTAAATTCAAATAAAATGCACTTTTTATTATAGTAACAGAATCATACACTCAGGCATCTACTGTTCTGCATATTGTAGAACACACCAGGTGCTCGAGCATGAGGAATGACTGGAAAACAAATCTGACAAACGCAACCTTTGATTGTTCACCCCACTTTGTTCTAATCACACGGCTACAGCATTGATTCAGTGCACAACGGCCTATGAAAGATGTCACCGTTTTTGTTGATGTCACTGGATCCACTGGCAATTTCATCTCTTGCTGGATGCACACAAAGGGTGATAAGGCACTACATCCTGCCATGCTCAGCAGGTTTTTCATTTCCTCTTGCAATTACACATCAAACTGTTTTAGCTTCACAAGCGTCTCCACTTTAAATGGCCTCAAGGCTCAGTCACTTCCTTGCACATTGATCACATTTCTCCTGAGCATGTTTCAAAATTAAGTTGAAAAACTTCTGAAGTTGCAGTTAGAGATTTTTTTCTAAGGCAGTGCACAGATAGATTAGAAAAAAATATTCTTTTACTGACTTCTGAAACTAACCCTATGAAGTCTGTTTGTTTCCTCAAACAAAATATTGAATCCAAATTAATCGTAAGTTTTTCCACCAACAGTTCATTTTTGTAGGATGTGAGCAAGTGAAGGTGAGGGTAAAGAACCCGGCTATTTGATTTCATATCAAGGTTTTGGTCTTTCAGTACCATGGATAACATTTCCAATTTAACAAAGTTTCTGTAACATTCTGTAGATGAATTTGCACACTATCATGTGATACTCCATTGGTAATGATCAATTCAGAACATGAATTTTAATTTGTACAAATTAATTATTATAAATCTTTAGGCAATGGAATGAGAACAGGACATTTTCAGTATTTGCCTGTCTTTTAACTTCTGAATTTATCACTGTTGATATCATCATTTACAGACTTTTTTCAAAAAAGAAAAATCAAACATTAAAAGGGCATGTACATCACCTACTGGGCCACCTGTTATTGTTCACTCCTACTTCCCCTTGTGAAGAATATAGTGTGCAGCCTTTTGGAATGGCTGCAGTCCATTTGGTGTAGATAAATCCACAATGCCATTAAGGAGGGTGTTTCATGATTTCCTCATATTATTGCTTTTTTAATTAAGCTTTTCCAACTATCTCACAGAAAATAGTTCTCAAATGCATCTTTATTATTTCAAGCTGAATAGAAAATGCCAAAGATATACACACACACACACACTTACACATTCACACACAAGTCAAGTCTATCCCCTCATTGTTAAAGTTCATTAATCTTTTAATCAATAAAATCAAATTGAGAATGCGGCTAATAAAGTGTCTGCCAAAGTGGAAAAGGAATATGTTGATATAAAAATGCAGCTCAGTGGTTAGCACTGCTGCCTCACAGCACCAGGGTCCCAGGTTCAATTCTAGCCTCGGGTCTGTGTGGAGTTTGCACATTCTCCCCATGTCTGCGTAGGTTTCCTTCGGGTGCTCGGCTTCCTCCCACAGAGTCCAAAGATGTGCAGGCCAGGTGAATTGGCCATGTTAAATTGCCAATAGTGTTAGGTGCATTAGTCAGAGGGAAATGGGACTGGGTGGGTTACTCTTTGGAGGGTCGGTATGGACTGATTGGGCTGAAGGGTCTGTTTCTACACTGTAGGGGACCTAATCTAATCTAAAAACTTCACCACCAGAGAAGAATTGGGAAGATTTGAGAAAGATAAAGACCAAATTGAGATAAGGTACAAAGAGAATTTGTGACCTGTGGCCTAGGTCAACAGTGGAGTCAATTTTAAAAATGGAGATTTGAAAAAAAAGGGATGAATATTCCCAATTGAAAAGACTACTTCAAGTTTCAGCTCCCTTCAGTTTCAGTAATTAATGACGTCAACAATCCTTCAAATTTGTAGGGTCCTATGTGTGTGATTAAATAAAGAATACCAGAATATAAGGGAAGAATTTGAGAATGAGCGAGAAAGAGGAACGAGCCTCAAAAATATTAAAAAGAACATGTAAATACAGGTAGTCTTTATTTGGAGAACGTAGTGGGGAGAAACTGTTTCAAATGATTTGAAGGTCAGAAGTCACAGATTTATGACATTTGGGAAAATAACCAGAGAGAAAACAGAACTTTTTTTCCTCCCCCAACACAGAGTCATTATGATCTGGAATGCAATGGATGAAAGAATGGCTATAGCGAATTCAATAGCAACTTTCGAGAGGAAGTTAGATAAATACTTGAAAGAAAAGGATTCCAGGGTTTTTATAGAAAGAGCTGGGGATATGGGACTAAGAGAGTGTTTTCAAGGAGAGCTAATACAAGCACAGCGGGCAAACAACTTCCTTGTGCACTGAGGTTCTACAAAACGTTTGTCTCAAGCACAAATTTGAAATGTTTATAATATTAGTAGGAACAACGTCATGAAGATAGGTCAAACCCTAAATACGTTCGACATTTTTTTTATGCTTTACTTCCAATTGTAAAGGTGGTTTGCAATAGAAAAACTGCATTTAAATTAATTGACTGGCAATGTCCTTAGTGAAGCCCACAGAATGTCACATATGCAAACAATTAGGCAAATTTCAAACTGGGAGAAACCAAGCGAAAACAACATCATCTAGACACTTCTGTTTTACTCTGTAGGAATATACAGAGACAAGAATTGAAATGGTTTCATCTTTACTGGAGCAGACCAGTAGGACTGAATGCTCTTATATGTACCATCCAGAATTTGATCATTTTTACAACTATGACTATCACAGCAAGTTCTTTCTAGTTACCAGTGTCGCAGGTGAAGGCTCTCTCACTCAGAGCACCATAAGCCACTTCATTCATTTTACACTCGCCTTTTATTTATAATCTGTGTTGCGCCAATATTTCTTCTTGCTTGGAGTAACTAAAAAGCTCACTTTTTCCTAATTCAAGAAAGCCTGACTAAATGGGTTCCTATTAAAACAAATTCATTTGGCTCTGCGAGAAAGGTATTCACAAAGGAAAGAACCCTTTTTACTTTAAATTCCCTGTCAGGAAGCCGAACAGATTCAGAGATATGACCCTGGATCTGGTCATAACAACAGATACAGGAGAAAGAGCAAATTACTTCTGATTGACTCTATGACTCTATAGTTACAGTGTCTACGATTAGGAGCAGGAACTAGATTTTTGAGTCAGACCTTTCAACAGCGTAATCAAAACAAAATGCCCAAAACAAGGTCTAGAACAGTTCATAACTATTTTTCATAGGCAATTAACATTAGATATTTGACTATTGTTAGATTAAATTTTAAATACTACTAACACAAGGGTCTGTTTCCATGCTGTACATCTCTATGAATCTATGACTCTACGACATCTGTTATCCAATATTAAGGAACATGTGACAAAAGGAGTTACAAGTGACAGATCAGCCACACTCTCACTGAAATGACAAAACAGGATAAATGATCTAAATTTTTATACAAATCATTGCCAGGCTAATAACTAAACTCATTAATATGGATTCCATTCCCTCCCCACTTTGTCAAGCCCAATCGAATGGCGTGTATTTAACAATTTATTGGCGTTGCATGGTTGTTTATGAAATTGTGAGTATTGATAATCTAAAATAAGAGGCTTGTTTCCCAGTTACGTTAAGGGAGCCCTCATCTCATTTAAAATAAATGCTGATAGTGATAACTATTCACTCATCCCAACTATTGGATGAATATTGAGCTATTATTATGTACAAGGAAGCAAACAGCAATCAGCATTGGCTTTAGATGAGGAAGATCTTGTCTGATTAACCTTTTATTTCATCAAGGAAGTGAAAACCCAAGCCAACGTTGGACCAACAAGGCAACGATTCCACCAAACTTTGTTTTATAACATACTAGTATGCAGAAATGGGAAACAGAAAAGGAATTTCAGAGATGTAAGATTAAAGCGTTTGAAGCAAGAGTGATTAGGAGTGAACGATAGTTGAAGTCAGAACACTGCATAGGTTAGTTACCATTTTTAAACTTTGCAACGTTAACTTTTTCCACTCAAAATACATTAAAACAGTGAGAGAACTGGCAGTTTATCAATATCAATGTAGTTTCCAATTGAGAATCACATCACTTTCTCTCAATAGAAAGATGATTTACATCCCTGGTTGCTACCAGCTTTCTGGCAATGCCTCTGACACAATGCTTAGCAAGAATGTATTTGTAAACAGCATATTGGTGTTGGAATAGATATTCTTGATTACTGTGGAAGTAATTAAAATGATCAGATACTTTAAAAAATTGAATTTGTCATTTTTAAATGTATAATAACATTCTAGTCACAGCATAATTGTTAATTTGACTATTTATAGGAGTACATTTTCAGTGTGCCAAATAAATTCTGCACAATTACAGCAAATTAAATAATTCTGTACTGGCAAAAGCATCCCAGTTATCCACAACATAAACATTTTCTCATGATGTAAGCAGAATTGATTTTATAAGTAACAGTCATATTCCAGCCACTACTTTGCTTTGAAGAAAATGTTACTTCTACTCAGGTTAAATTGCCTTATATTAATTTGTTAAGCTTTAAATATTTCAAATCAGTGGTCAAGCACCCAAACAACCAGAAAAAAAGGATGTGAGACTTTAAGTATTGATGATAAATCATCAGGTGCAATAGATGCTTCACCTAAGCTAGAAAATGGCACTGGGATCCTATGTTTGCCAAATGGGTCAAGCAAAGAGCTTATCATTTTCATTTGAACTCCCGTCATGCACAGGTACCAGTACATAGGAAGGAATGGCAGTTGGGTAATGGATATTAAACTTTCCCTTCAGTGTCTGAACATGACTTGCATTTTTCTCTTCTCTTTACCAAAAATCTAACATTGGTAAAAGGAAGGCTATGACTGCCAATAACATATGCTCAACTAATGAAGTCTAAATCTGCCATTAGTGTGAAATTATAGAGAAAAGGCACGCCGACCCTTATTCAAAACTCATAAAATTCTTCCAATTGTGAAACACAAATGACAGCTACTGGAACACTCCATTAATTCTGTGTCCCCTTGTTGTCACATTTTGATTTGGTTAATTCTTCACACCCTTCATCATTTGACGACTGTTAAGTGGTATTACGCAAAGGCATTGGACAAATTTCATGCTTTAAAATGTTCCTAGAAAGAAAGGTCACTGGCACTAAAATAGCTTCCCGAAAATAACTTTGCATCACTGATAGGAGTTTTGTAGCCTGCTGTAATAAATACTTTGAACAATTGAATTATAACACAGCACTGTTTTGTACCCAGTGTTGATGTAAAAGGTAGCCTATCTTTATCAGAGGAGACAAAATAGCTCAAGACAAGGCAATATATTATCTTTGTTGTGATGACATCATGCTCAAGTGACAACAACCTTCAGTTCCACAATGCTGTGTTTAGGTGGCATTTAAAGTAGTGTACTGAATATTGGCTAAACAGATTGGAAAACTGCAGTTTAAAAAAAAAAGGAGTACTATACACAATTGTCACAGTTACTACAGACATCACAGTTTCTTTAGTGATTTTATTTTTGATTTTAAATATCCTTAAAGGAGAATGATCACCAAATTAATTCACAAATTTTGTCAGGTCTATGACTGTTTCATGGTTGAATCTATCAAATATGCATGAATATATGAATGTAGTTACTTGTTTAAACTGTTTTACTCAGGTACATTTCTAAAAACAGGTGGTTACAATGCAAATAAGGCAAGCAATTCATGCAAATAGTTGTTTAAGCAATTCATACAAATAGTTGTTTTTGTTCTTTCCAATCAACTAAAAGATTTATCTCCTGCTGGGTAGTTTCAGCATTTGATTGACTGTCCCTTTGTCTATCATTTGGCACATTTTAATGCTTCTGACCCCCTTTCTGATCAATTTCCTTTAAAAAAATTATTTCTGTCTGACTCAATGTAAATGGATTACATTTAACAGAGCTTGTCTTTTCCTTCCTAAAGAAACCTACGGGCTCATCTTATTTTGCTTAAGTGGCATTTCCATTCAGTTTCACTACAAGGCCTAGGGCTTTTTCATGCTTTTATCTTAAATTTGCCTGATTAACCAAACACCCTGTCCCTATGCCACCACTCTTGTCCAATGCTGGTTCGATTCTCCTGCATGTCGTTGCTGGGATATCCCAAAGTATACAGATATCCATGGCGTTGGTACAATATTAGAACTCCAGCCATATATCCCATGAAGCAATGGCTGTCTGAAGTTGACCTTCACTGTTATTGCACTGGCACAGTAGCAATAAGCCAAAGCTTGACAGGCTACATCAGTAGCACAGCTGATATGTCCTTCCATATAATTTGCACACGCCTACATCAAATCAAGATGAAATGGTATGATCGGGAATAAAGGTCATCAGTTACAGTCTTCATACATTTGTGGGTGAACAACTGAGAGATCCCACGGAGGTCCCCAGTGGCTGTCTGGAATGAGTCAAATGCACACAAGTTCAACGCAGCTGTCAGTTTGACAGCTACTAGGATAGGATGTGCACCGACTCCTTCAGGAGCCACTCTAGCTGTTGGCATGAATTGGTCACAATGTCCCAGGACATCCTCAGCCTGCACTGACACAGTGTTTGCTCATCCAGAGGAAACGGCCTTCCAGTGCCTCTGATGTATCCAGAGAGGCCCTTCAACTCTGTTCTTCTTGTGGAGACCATTCGGGTTCTGCTGGAGGTCCAGGCTCACTAGCACATCGGTTCTTTCTCCATTTCTCTGCGTCACCACAGCCACAGTGATGGTCATAACTGCTGTGGCTGGATCCATCAGTCATGCTTGCAATGACCCTGTGTGGGGAGCAGAAGAAACAGAACAGCTCCTTAGCAAGGACTGAGTCAACATTCACACCCCTTACAAATGAAGTCTTAATATACTCCTCCATAGAGCAGAATGTGGAGTATTCTATTAAGGAGGATTATGCATTGACTCATCTTGACATTTTAACTTTAGAACTTATTTTGTTGAGTACATCACCAGTCAAAAAGGGAAAAGCATGGAGACTAAGTGCTACCTGAGCACTGTACCCAGACCCCCATCACCCATGGATGGCATCAATTCTTATAGTTCTGAATGAGAAGGCAACAGATCCATTCCCCTGGGTACTCCTCGAGGTCACAACTTTAACAGTGTACATTGTGATCTCAGGTGCTTCTTTTAAAATCACTGACTGGTTTTGTTGCATAGAGATGTCTGTCTGTAAAGACTACAGATGTGGTTGACATTGCTTATGACCAACATTTCCATCCCTTCACACACAGTACACTGTGTTCAGTTCACATATACCATGATAAGATTGCAACTCGCTTCAACCTGCTCTCTACTGCTGAGATATTGAGGCAAAGGGCCTTGACTCATATAGAAGTGAAGCCTACATTTTTGGGCATCAAGCTGAGAGTGACTCCACCTACTCTGGGCGAGAGTACCAGGCTGCTTAGTTATTAGGTCCCCATCCCCGAACCTCCATATTCCTTTTACCTAGCATTGTCTGGACAGCCAGACAATCTCTAATGAATCCCAATGTATTGCAATCCACCACCTCAAACTGAGGCTCCGACTATCTTCTGTCCTGAGCCCCGTCACTGTAGCACAATGGTTGACATGACCAAACTGCAAACGGTCACCCACCCCTAGAGGCCACAAAGTGGTGACCACTTAGCACTACACACTCAGCATATCATATCCTCCCGTATCCCACATTCTCCTTCCCATCTCCCCGCACCACCCCTTGTACATTGAATTTTCCTACTTCATCATGCTTATACCCTTGGCATTCCAGGCTGCTGCCTACAATCCCCAATATTGAGTTCCCTAATTGCCCCATTGCAATAGCATTCCCTGATACCTTCATAAAAAATGTATTCCCCAGAACCGACTGTGCTTAACCTGAACACACAGCCCTGACCAGTTACTTCCTAACCTGAACACACAGCCCTGACCAGTCCCTGATCTCTTGTTACAATGCACTACAACTGACAATTCATGAATCTCAACTGTTCGCTCTGGACCAGTAGGTCTGACTGTGATCCAATCCCCTTACGGCAATCAGACATCGCATTAGAGACTGGCCTGACCACCCTAAATGGATAGCTAAGGCCCTGGCTGATCACAGATGCTGCCCTTAACTGATTGTGCTGGCACTCTTGACCAACAGCACTCCCTCTGACTCAAATGAGGGTTTTCTCACCTTCAACTCTGGGACATGGCCATTTGGTTGACACAGGTACCCATATGACTTTCACATCAGGAATTCTTGGCATCTGATTTTAATCCGAGATAGCGCGAGAATCTGAATGTTACTAAAGTGAGGTTAGGAAGTAATGAGGATCAGGAGTGATAATCCCCATTAATAGGACTTGCATGCCTCGTTAGCGAGAATCGCGTCTCGACATCCAAAACAGAGTTGAAAAGTGTGAATTGTCACTCCAAACAAGAAAGATCTTATTCGACCTCTTGTATAATACTCTCAAATTTCTCACCACAGTCCACACCATTCAGGAACTGTGATGATTCTGTCCCATGCCAAGTTCATCCCTGGTTAAAATGCACCTTGTTCTTAATCACAATCAATCAAAAAAAAGGTATGCATAAATCAGACATCAAGATATTTTCCAAGTTCAGAGTTTGAATGGAGATTCGTCAACTACACTGAAAAAATTACTCCTAACTGTTGCTATTGTGCCAGAGAAATTATAAAAAGTAATCATTCTAATTATTATTCTATCCCAGACGGCATGTTTAATAAGAGTGAGCACTCTCACTTGTATCTATTTGTCATTAGTTAGCTGCATAACTGTTTTAAAAAGTTCCTGATTTGGAGATGCTGGTGTTGGATCACCTGATCACCTGATGAAGGAGCGTAGCTCCGAAAGCTATGGTGCTTCCAATTAAACCTGTTGGAGTGTAACCTGGTGTAGTGAGATTTTTAACTTAAAAAGTTCCAGTTATTTTACAATTGTCTCAATTGTACGACATTTGCCATCTACTGGCCTCATAACCAAGTGCAGTCGGATTGAGCTTTGATTGACCCTGATGGGGTAAAAGGCATCTGCTGAATCCACTACTGTCGGCAGCAAGATTGACTCAGCAATTTTACCACAGACAGCTTCCTGTGGGATGGTGGGTGGATTTATGATGCTGCCATTCCAAGCAAAGGGCCAGGAGGGCAAATGGGCATTGCTGAGCAAAGTTGGAGACCTTGAGATCTTCAAATTGAAGGTATCCACAAACAACCGGATGAACATTAAACTTCAGTGTGGTTGACGTTGGCCTATCATCCTGATCGAAGTGCACTCCTCCTCAGGAGGATCATTGGGGCAGTAGACACTGACCTCCAAGCTGGCCCGTGGAGATCAGCTGGCCCGTGGAGACCAGCTGGACCCCTCAGCTGTCGCAGGGTAGCTGCTTCTACGAAGCTACCAACAATACATCCCAACCCCTGCCTCACCAGCAAGGAGCAAGAAACCAATCCACTTCACAGGAAGTCACTGGAAAACATCTTCAGCAACGGTTTAGTGATGCCGAGCCTTGATCCTACCAACTAAATTTAGTCCTGTGTTTCAGGCTGGATTCTCACACAGTCATACAGCACGGCCACAAACCCTTCAATCTAACTAGTCTGTGGCAAACATAATCCCAAACTCAACTAGTTCAACCTGCCTGCTCCAGGCCCATATCCCTCCAAATCTTTCCTATTCAAGTACTTATCCAAATGCCTTTTAAATGTTGTAGTTGTACTCACATCCATAGAAAACAAAATAAAATAAAAATTTTGTATCTCTTTTGCATGTCTCATAACACAAGGAGTTCATTACAGCCAAATGAGTACTACTTGCACTGGGGGAGGGATGTGGCAAATAGCAGAAACAACAAAAACCTCAAAAGAAGCTATGAAACATACATTATCGACTCCATATTGATTAAGGGCTAAGAATCTAGCAAATCAGGACTCTGGAAGATTGGCCCTCCTCTTTTCCAAAACAATGCCATGGACTCTTTTACCTTGATCTGAAATGGTGGATGAGGTCTTAGCTTATTCATTCCAGTGCAGTCCCAGCTGAGATTTTGTGAACTTCTTGGAATTGGGACCCTAATCTTTTTGCTCAGACTTGAGAATATTACTAGTGAGTCCAAGTCAACTGCTCAAAACAACAACATGTATGTGCATATATGTTCAAAGCAAATGATCCACACCCCATTATCTGGTTGTAGAACTTCACTCCCACCATCTAGGCGGGAGAGAATCTAAGCTTGTAAACCATGAAAATATCAGTCAACACTTTGGGAACTGAGCTGTTAAGCGTTCACACTAACTTTGTTGCCACTGGATTCACTAGGAAAAAAAATGCCTGTTTAGCGTAATCTTCACCTTTCCGAGGCAACTTACACTGTTTAAAAGATGTGGCGATGATAGAAATGTCACTGGATAAATGTTGAGGGGTTCTCGGAGAGCGTTTCTGAATTTAATCAATTGTCATTGTGCATTTAAGCCTAATTTTATTTAGGGGTACACACAAATGATTTTGGGGTTCCAATCAATGAAATATCTGAACTTCCAGTTAAATTAATGGGAGCATTTTCTGTATTTCTATCAGCTTTGCTCTTTTTTGTGAACTTCTGCCTGCAGGTATACAGTACTCCGCCTCCTGAAATGCATTTTTACAGCTGAATACTTATCAGTTGCCACAGCAGCTTGGTAAAACAGAAATTGGATAAATGGAGGACTAATGCACTTGACATTTTCTAAGAACCATGGTGTGCAAGTGCTTTCTGTTTTGGAAATTAATATGAAGTAGCAAGGAGCGAATCAGGGGAGAAACATCCTGGGTTTCTTACAAAATGTCAAATTTAATAGCAGAAGAAAATGTCCTTAAAATCTGTAGATCAAAGAGTGGGGAAGGGGAAATTAAAAATTCTTCAACAACAAAACATTGTGTCAGGTAATGGGAAATGGATTTTTTTGCTGCAACCTTGTCTAATCGGTTTCTAATATAGAATTAGAGTTGCCCTGCTGCTGAGGAGACAGGCTGCATCTCACAACTGTTACTGCAAAATAAAGCCTTCCATCTCTTTGAATGGATGGTTCAGATTCCCTCGGAGTTATTTAGCACAAAGACGACTTATCATTTAAGTCCAGTGCAGAGAGTAGCAGGAATGCTATACTTAATGAGTTGCCAATGAGAACAGTCATGCATCCGGGCAGGAATCTGTCAACATACCAGTGAAACTGCTGCCTCACACATGTGTTTCTTATCAACTTCAGTTGTCACATTTAATACATTCTGCAGTTACTACAACTAACCACCAATTGTTCCCATTTTTCTGCAATAAAGAAATAAAAAGCACACCACATTATCTAAATAACATTGTCACATTTTATTGCAAAGAACCAGTGTTTAGTGTCTCACGGTGGCAGAGAGCAAAGAAACCATTTCTCTCAAGTAAAACACTGAAAACACCATTACTAATGTGTATAAGAGTGAGCCTTATCAGCTTTTGAGACATGGTTAGCTCTCCTATTTTGTCCTATACCATCGCTCCTGCTTGGGTTTGTGTTTTTTTTACCCCTGAGGTCAGTCGTTTATGTATGAGAAATAACTATACCAGAAGAGCCACAGAAATATGTTAATAGAATTCCTAGAGTGTGGAAATAGGCTGTTTGTCCCAAGTCCACACTGACCCTTTGAAGGCTATCCCACCCAAACCCATTCCCCTACCCTATTGCTCTACATTTCCACTGACACGTGCACCTAACCTATACAGTATATCCCTGAGCACTATCGGCACAGCCAATTCACCTAACCTGCACATCTTTGGACTGTGAGAGGAAACCCACACAGATATGGAGAGAATGTGCAAACCCCACACAGTCACCTGAGGCTGGGATTGAACCAGAGTCCATAGTGCTGTGAGGCAGCAGTGCTAGCCATGTGACTCTGTGTTGCATCCCATGATAAGGAGTTCTTATTTTGTGCTACTGCATTGCAAATTTCAATGATATTTTAAGATCTTTTATTTGCTAATCAATACTACAATTTCAGAGTAGAACTGCTATAAAAATAATGTAATTGTGAAATATAGATTTTCGCTAATCCCTATTAAATTTTCAGTGTCCGATATTTAGTTCTTCAATATTACAATGTTTAACCAGACACTGAACATCATTGGTTAGCCACAAAATTATGGGCAGAATTTCAAAGGTAGAAGTGGGAAATATGAGGGTTTGTGAGATTCTGAATCAACTTCATGTGGAAAACTGGTTAAAGTTTACAGTTGAAACCTTGAATAGGATGAAGTGGGGGCAAGGACAGATGAGGGTAAGGCAAAATATGTGACTCATCTCGACTCCCTGCAGCAGGTATCATTGAGGCTGCTCAAGGTTCAGAGGCAGAAATCTGCTATTTGTGCCACTTTACCAGAGCGGGGCGGGATAGATCGCAGCTGAGTGGGAGGACTGACAAGTCTGCCTGCTGATGGATCTCACTCACGAGTAACTCAGTTCTTCAGTGGCCACATGGTAGAATCAATGCAACTGGGTGATTTCAGCAACAGAGGTGAAATTCAAAATGCTCTCTGTCCCTGCAAGTTCATGTCCACCTTGAAAATGAATGTTCCAGCTCTGGGAAGAAGGGTATCAATGATTAGCAAGATACAGTGGCATGCAACTGTTTTTAACATGCTACTGATCCCTGGAAGGAGGCAGATGGAAGTAAATTAAAGCACAGTGTGACTCAGCAATTACTCACAGGGAATGGCAATGCTGCAAGATGACAGCTTTTCAGCAATGAGGGTATAGATGTCTATCAACTGGTTGGAAATTGTCGCAATTTGTGACACTGGCCTTAAGTTGCCCCAGGTTACACTGTTTTTTGATGAACCGTTTTCATTGTCTTCCTGCACATTTTTCCTCTGCTTTGTTTTCCTGATGCCTAGCATTCTGCTCTTCCTGTGAAGTGTTTCTTATCAGGTCACCAGAAGCCAAAGTCAGATATTCAGACCTATCACAGCAAACTGGAACTTCCCTCCTAATCAGTTTTCAGACCAATTGTCTTTGGCATCCTTGCTCTTCTGGTGTCAGAGATGGTATCCTAATCCCATTTAAATCTTGGACTTTGAGTGCCCTGGCTCTCAGCAACACGTACAATATCATGGGTGTCAGCTTACAAACTCAGTCCTTCTTCATTCTGGGGAATCTCAGGTGTGGCTGGAGTGATATCCTTGGGCAGCCAGGACTGACTCCCATTGTGTGCTTGTCTCCCTACAACTTTCCTGAAACTCTGAAATTCTCAGCCTCTTTGACACTTTAAATATTCTACCCTTCACCTTCAAAGCTCTAAAATGAACATTTTTTTCAAATCTATCAGCCCCTCATGCGGAGAGCAGAATTCCTACCACCCCATTCATTGCCAGTATCAAAACTGGCATTTTGAAATGCCAGTTTTGGCATTTTCATGCCCTCCCCATCTCCAAGGGAGCTCTAAAAAGGTCCAGCTATGTCTGACTGTTGCAGATAGAGAACTGAAGGAGGAGATATTTTCAAATACTTTTTCTCCTAAAGTTGCTGACTGCCTCCTTGACGATGTTATCAGAGGCCCAGTCCTGTTCTCAGTGGGAGTCTCCTCTTCCACTGCAACCTAAAAGTTAGATCTGAAAATGCATCTGAAATGGAATTCACTTGGCTGATGTATTTTTACCCAAATAAATCCCAACCATGTTGTAATTGCTCAAACAGAAACTGAGTGAAGATCAGCACAGACAATTGTAGCACACCAGACTGTTATCACTCAAACCTTCTGGTCTCTGGGTCACCCTGACTCAAGATGCTCTTTAGGACTCCATGGAAGTCTCAATGTGCTGACCTTCATGGGAATCACCTAAAAAATAGGAACTGCTGAAGGGAAATTGTCCCTGCTCCCCAAGATCCTCTGCAAATGTTTTGACACTCAGCTACAGTGAGTCACAGAATCAGACAGCACGGAAAAAGACCCTTCGGTCCAAACAGTCCATGCCAAACATAATCCCAAACAAGTCTTTGGACAGTTCCAAATTATTTATCCCAACAGTTACCCAGGAACTGTTAGACAGGAGAACTCCTAGTCTATCTCCTGAATGCACGCCACCCCCTGCCTCACTGATCCACTATGACCTCACTACCCTATATAACTGCTACACTCCCCGTAGTGGCACTGGTCACCCTACCCCCTTAAGTACATTTGTACCTTTTTCAGTCTCCCTTCCCACTCCCCTAACCCCACAGGAACCTACACTCGTCCATTTCTCATCCACTAACACACCAAAAAACTACATCAAGTGTCCCAAAACCGTAGGTGTGTTAGTGAACACCTACCAGAAAGGAACAATATCTTAATGAGAAAACATTGGATATGCTTGAAGTATGCAACATTTTGAGCATAGAGGAGAGATATTAAAATATTTTGTCTGTATAGCCTTACTTTGCTTTCAGAATAGAAGTCTCTGCTACTATTTTGTTTATAGAAAACATGCATTTTGCAGGAATAATCCTGGACATAAGAAATGGTTCAGATGCACTTGCAGCTTCCCCAGCTTTGGAATCCATCCACAGCAACTAGCCAAACTTCGAGCACTTTTCACTTTTGCCAGAATATGATGGCTTGTACTGTAAAAAAAGGAGGCATGATTTGCCTTCTCTCTGCAAGGCAGAGCTTGGTTTAAAGATACATTCTGCATTTCTGAGGAAGTCAGGGTTCACCGACCTGCCAGAAATGCAGAGTCTGGTCACAATACAGAAAATTAAGAGTGGAGTGGCATTCTGACAATGCTTGCCAGTCATTCGAAGTTCAAAAAAGTATCGGTCTTAAAATCGATTTCAACTTAATTAACCATCATGTGTGTCAAGCACAGCATGCTCAGGGCCGATAAATCAGAAAATTATTCATGTTTAATTTGATTTTGAAATGTATTAAAAGATACAAAACATACATGTCTCAGAAGGGAGAAATTAAGACTTAGTTCTCTTAGTTGAAAACTTAGTCCACATGAAAATCACTTCACTTTCAATCAGGGTTGGAGTAGATGTGAAGGGGTTGTGTGGACCAAAACAGGGAGACAATGGTGGGTGCCATTGTGAGAGGGCTCTTAATGGAGTGCCAATTGAGAACGTAGGACTATATCAGGATCAGAGATGAAGGGCTTATGCCTAAAACACCTATTCTCCTGCTCCATGGATGCTGCATGACCTGCTGTTTTTCCAGTGCCATTTTTTTCAAAGGACAAAGAAAATTACAACACAGGAACAGGCCCTTCGGCCATCCAAGCCTGCACCAATCCAGATCCTCTATCTAAACCTGTTGCCTGTTTTCCAAGGATCCCTGCCCATTCATGTATCTGTCTATCTAAATTAAGCTTTTGTGCCTGCCTCTACCACCTATGCTGGCAACGCATTCCAGATACTCACCACCCTTTGCATAAAGAACTTTCCACACATATTTCCCTTAAACTTTTCCCCTTTCTCTCATTCCGCTTTCGATTGTAACTCTTCAGCATCTGCAGTCCTCACTTTCTTCTCCTTGATATACAGCATGCACTGGAGGCAGGGTTTAGTGCATGAGAAACAGCAAGTGCAAATGAGAGTGAGAGATCGAACACAGGAGTACAATTAACAGCATGTGAGGGACCTGAAGAGATATGGGAATGAGTAGAATTCAATATTTGTAGAGGAATTAAGTACTGTCACTGTGTAATACTACTATAAACTAATTGACCTTAAAGCAGATAAGTCTCCTGGCCCTGATGCATCCTAGGATGCTAAAAGAGGTAACTACAGAGATAGTGGATGCATTTATTGTAATTTTCCAAAAATCCTTAGATTCTAGAGAAGTGCCAGGAGGATTGGAAAACTGTCAATATGCCAACCCTATTCAAAAGGGAGACAAAACTTAGATAACTGGAGGCAACTTAGCCTAATATCTACTATCAGGTGAGTATTAGAATCAATTAAGGAAATAATAGCAGAACTTTGGAAAATCATAATCAAGCAGAGTGAGAATGGCTTTCATGAAAGGGGAGTCATATCTGACGAATCAATTAAGAGGAATTTTTGAGGAAGTCTCAACCAGAGAGGACAAAGGGAAACCAGTAGATATGTGCATTTAGACTTCCAGAAGGCATTCAACAAGGTACCTCAGAAACGGTTAAATCATGAGTTAAGAGCCCATGGTGTTGAAGGTAGTACATTTGCAGATAGAGAATCCCGATAAAGTGAGGACTGCGGATGCTGGAGATCAGTCAAGAGTGCGGTGGAGGAAAAGCACAGCCTGTCAGGCAGCATCCGAGGAGCAGGAGAATCAACGAGTCGGGCATAAGCCCTGGATCAGGAGTAGAGAATGGGCTCATGGACAGGAAACCATGAGTGGAGGTAAAGATCCGTAACCTGTGGGGATAACGTGTTCAACAGGGATCAGTCCTGGGATTATAACTGTTTACAATAATATGCTAGTGACTTGGAGGAAGAAAACTGTATCGAAATTGGCAGGAGACAAAAATAGCTGTGAAGGAAGTTCTGAGAGGGATACAGTTTACAGAGAGATATCAATAGTTTAAATAAGTGGACAAAAAGTTGGCAAATGGAGAATAATGTGGGAAAAATGCAAAGTTGTTCATCTGGGAAGGGAGAATGTGACAACAAAATGTTATTTAAATGAAGAAAATTGGTGGTACTTATACATGAAACATAAGTAATCAGAAAGGTTAATTGGAATGTTGGCCCTTTTTTCAAGGGTTTTTTTTTGTTTTGTTTTAAAATTCATTTAAGGGATGAGGATGTCACTGGCTCGGCCAGCAATCATTGCCCATCCTATACAGAAGTTCAGAATCAGCCATGTTGCTGTGTGGCTGGAGTGAGATATACTCCAGATTAGGTAAAGATGGCAGTTTCCTTACCAAAAGGATATTAGTGAATCACTTGGGTTTTTCTGAAACTGACAATGATTTCATGGTTATCATTAGACTCAGTGTCAGATTTTTATTAAAATCAAATTTGACCAAGTGCCATGGTGGGATTTGAACTCAGCTCCCCAGAACATTGCCTGGGTCTCCGGATTAACAGTCCACTAGGTCATCACCTCCCCTTAAGTGAGGATTAAGGGGAGTCAATATAATACTGAGATCAGGTTATATTTCTTCTCTCAGAGATTGAGTGTCTTTGGAATCCCTTGCTATAAACAGTTGTGGGAGCAGAGTCCTTGAGTACAATTAAGAGTCAGATAGTCAGATTCTTGATCAGTATTGGAATCAAGGGTCATGGAGAAAGGGCAGGAAAGTGAATGTGAGAAATGTCAGATCAACCATGATACTATAAAATAATAGACCAGGCTCGAGGGGCCAAATACCCTCCTCCTCCTGATCCTATTTGTAAGTTATGCAAATGGAGCAATTATTAGAGACCCATGCCACATGCATTCACCCTAGTCTCCAATCCAAAGATAGGAGCATATTGCTCCTGGAAAGACCAATATTTGATTGGCAGAGAGCACCATTTCCATATAAGTGTTGCTGTCCAATGCAATAGATGGACAGAGCTGACTATATGAACGCTTTCAGTAATAGCTAATGGTATATCACATTGAATGGTCATTTCAGGCAGCCACCTTTGCAAATTCACCAATTGAATGGTCAATTTTAAATGGAAGTAAATGTTTTAAAAACAGTCCTTAGATGCACATTTTTTCCTTTAATTCCTTCTTGTCAATGTGGGCATTGCTAGCGAGTTCAGCATTAATGTCCAAACCTGGGGATTGTTCGGTCTTGCTGCACTTGGACATGAACTGCTTCAGTGTCCGAGGAGTCAAATATGGCAGAAGTGGGCACTATAGATGCTGGAGATTAGAGTCAACATTAGAATGGTGCTGGAAAAGCACTGCAGGTCAGGCAGCATCCGAACAGCAAGAAAATTGAGGTTTCAGGCAAAAGCCTTTCATCAGGAATGAGGGCTGTCGAAGGACTTTTGCCTGAAACGTCTATTTTCCTGCCCCTCGGATGCTGCCAGACCTGCTGTGCTTTTCCAGCCCCACTCTAATGAGGAGTCAAATATGTCAAAGTTAAAGTAGAATTTACATGCTTCACTGTTTCTTCATCTTGTTTAAATTGTGGTTATTTCTAAATTTCTAACAAGTCGTTTTTTTGTAATGTTACAACATTCACCGTAATCATTTTATTATTGGTTTAAAATTATTTTTTGACTGCAGCTGGCTTCATCTTAGATGCTGATGGCAAATCTGCTTATTGCAGTTGATGCTATGAATGCAGGTTGAAGGACTAATGATCATGTGGTATTTATCCCACATTTATTGAGCAGTCATCACAGTTGATTGCATTGGAACCTCAATTATCTGTTTTCTTACTATCTGCCATATTTTTTGCTGGGTAAAACATTGTGGGAAACACAGGCTCAAAAAATAACAGCTTTACTTGTTACAGTTGTTTTATCTAATTTTCTTGGAACATAGAAATGACTTCTGTGTTTTGTAATTGTTTTATTGTTGCTTCTTGAATACTTCTAAAGCTTTATGATGCAATGTGATGCCAATAGCATGGATTCAATTCCTACACCAGTTGAGGTCATCATGAGAGATTCTCCTTCTCAATCTCTCCCTTCCCTAGTAACCCTCAGGTTAAGAACAACCTTAGTTATCCGAACGTCAATTATCCGAATTTTGGATTATCCGAACAAGCTCTCAAGGTCCTGTAAAAATGTTATCCAAACAAAATTCTCCCCCTCTGTCTTGTTTGGATGAAAGTGATTGTTCTGTATGCCATTTTACACTTGGTTGAGAGAGATCCTTCTTTGTGATATATCCTGAACTTTCTGGTTAACCAACAATGGAGTCTGAATAAAACAAAACATAATCTCCTTGCTCTGACCATCTTGATACATTTGTTAGAATCTAAAGCTAAAATAAAAACATTAATATGAATGCAAATTTAAGTGTGTACCTTTGGTTTAAGATCTCAGAAGATACTAAATGACGTTGCAGATTTCAAAACTCCAAAATAATCCTCATACCGATTTTTAGCCTTTTAAGCCTCATCCGTTGGATGAGCTGTAAACTTCATTAAAGGAATGTTATAAACAAGTTGCTGGGTTATAATTACATTCATCATTGGCAGTACACTAACAAAATGTCAAAGTTTTAATGTATGTAAATGTGATGAGACCTGAACAACAGATATTTGATAGCTGCAGATGCGTGTTGCGTTTGGGCATCTAAAGCACAAGGTTACAATGTCTTTATAATGCAATATTACATTGTAGCACTGTGTACAGTGGACAAAGGTGACAAGAATGATTAATGCTTAAACACAGTGTCCACTCAAGCAGCAGAACAGCAATAAAAAGGTATTAATTTGCCTGCAAACATTAAAGCACGTACAGTGAAACAGGTTTTGAACTACTATGGGAGCACTGTGGCTAAACACACTACATTAAATTCATTTAATACAATGAATAACTAATTTAATGAGATCTGGAACATATAACAGTTTCAAAGCACGTGGAAAGATGAGGTTTTGATGAATATAATTATTGTAGAGCAAAGGTTATGCGTATTTAGTACACTATGGAAACAGGCCATTCAGCTCAATTGGTCCATGCCAGCCCTGGTGCATCACAC
Source organism: Chiloscyllium plagiosum (assembly GCF_004010195.1). NCBI lineage: Eukaryota > Metazoa > Chordata > Chondrichthyes > Orectolobiformes > Hemiscylliidae > Chiloscyllium > Chiloscyllium plagiosum. The sequence goes on along the minus strand of NC_057729.1, from coordinate 23,748,744 downwards.
AAGCCTCCTAAGTATCTTCATTTTATCCTACAGAACATCCTTTTCTCCTTCATCTGTTTATCTATCTTTCCATTAAAAAAAAATGCATAATTTGTCTTAACTACCTAATGATATCAAGTTCCAAATGCTTGCCATTCTTTATCTAAAGAAGTTTCACTTGAATTCCCTCCTCAATGTGAAATAGTCACTCAAATTTATGTTCTCTGGTTCTGATTCCCTCTCACATGAAGACATTTTCTCGACATTTATCCACAAACCTTTTTAGTTTAAAGCGATCAATTCTCATTTAGCTTTCTTTTTTCAAGAAAGAGGGACTCCATGTTGTCAGTCTTTCCTTATAGAAATAAAACAATAACTTCTGGCATCATCTTTAGTAATCCTTCTTGCACCTTCCTCAAAGCTCCAATTTCAGATTTATATTGGTGGAGATTAGAACTGTGCTCCATACTCCAAGGATGGACCTAATCAAATATTATATGCATCTGGCATGCCTTCTTCTCTAATAAATGACCCCCAGCATATGGTTTCCTTTTACAAATTGCATTAACCAGTATGGCTACTTTTAACAATTTATGTATCTGGATCTCTACTTCTCTACCCCATCTAGACTTAATATCCAAGAAATATATTGTCTCATTCTTCCAAACAAAAACACAATCTCTCATTCTATATTGAAATTAGTTTCCCAAATAAATACATATTCTGCAAATTTCATCAAGTCTTGCTGCATTGTGTCGCAATTTTGCCTTTGCAACATCATCCAATTTGGTATTGTCCACAAATTTTTAAGTTGTACTTCTGATTTTCAAATTCAGATTTTTAGTGTAATCTATTAAGACCAAGTGAAAAGGAGTGAATCTCTTGTCTTTTAAAGCTTTCAGATGGCTTCAAAGGTTTTTGTTCATTTCTGAGGAGTTTGGTCAGCTCAATTGGCTGAATGACTGCTTTATGATGCAATGTGATGCCAATAGCATGGATTCAATTCCTACACCAGTTGAGGTCATCATGAGAGATTCTCCTTCTCCATCTCTCCCTTCCCTAGTAACCCTCAGGTTAAATGACCACCAGTTGCCTTTCTCTCTACTGAAAGAACAAACCCCATAGTCTAATTTTATCCTTACCGTTATCAGATTTCAGATAAAATGCATCATTAGTTAACATTATGGCAATGAGAAGTGACTCAAGAAACTTATTACTCTCTACCTTCAAACAAAAGTGACATTAAACACACACACAAATACATATAAGGTTTTTAAAAAGGAAGGTCTCATAATTTGTAGAAATATGATTAATATTGGAGTTTGGCTCCATTGTCTTTCAAAAGTAGTTAGTTGTAGACAACTGTCTGATGCTCAATATGTCTTTTGTAAGTGCAAATCCATTTTTAGAGTCTGTTGATGTCTGACTCCGTTGCCTGATTTCAATGTCCTCGGGGGAAAATAGTAATTTTAGTTCTGATTTTTGTTTATTTAACATTGCTTTCCTGAGCTTCTCTTATACGGTGATCAGATTATTACTGCAGTCATTTTAGGTCCATGTTTCTTCCTTTTAAAGAAATAATTTCAGTTTAAGAGTTCTCAGGTACTAAAATCAGATGATGGAAATTGAAAATTGATAGTCTACATTTTATCAGAATCATATAGATTGAAGAATGATGTTAGTACTGATCTCTCTGGAGCACCACTTACCACTTTGTCAATCTGAGCAAGTATCCTCAGCAGTCTTGTGCTTTGTAATCAGTTTGCAATCCACTCCATTACCTGTCCTTTGACTCTACATGCTCTTACTTATGAGTCTATGATTTGGTATTATATTGAAGGCTTTCTGAACAACCAAAAAATTGTATCAGTTACATTGAAGATGTAACATTGTAGAATAAGAAAGAATTTAATAACATTGGCCAAGCATGACCTTACCCTTTGAAATAAACGTTGACTTTTTGTTGTTTCTTGATGTCTTTTCTAATACATCTTTAATTTAGTATGATTTCAATTTTACACTTTATTCTCTTTATTCATCTACAGCCTTTCATAATTTACTATTTTAACCATGGGCTGAATCTCTTTTTTTTTATATAGAAAAGTGTCAGCTTTGTTGAATTTCATGGAGTGTTTCTCCCCACCAGGACTAGCAAGTTTGCTTGCCATACCTTGCCAAAGATTGCCTCATTAGCCATCTAACTCACCTTGATGCCACCTCTCTGATCTGATTCTAACCCCATTCTGTCACTCATCACTTTCAGGATATCTGAATGTACAGCCATCCCCACCACATGTACCTTCTTTAAAATACCATATTGCATCCAGACAAGCATAGTTGGATTCTCTGGCTGGTAGGTGAGGCTCATGAAGATAAGGCCATTCCAGGCAGTGATGATATGAGTGTTTCGGCAGGCTCAAAGTGAATGACCACTGACAGAGGAAGAAACTTACTCAGAGATGCAGCCTGATCCAGTCATGAGCTGGGTCCATGCCCTTGAGTGCAAAGCATCTTTGTTGAAATGTTAAAATTCTAGTTTTCAAGGTGCAGGAGGAAAGGAAGCGGATTAAAGTTGCGCCAGAAAGGCCCAAGACACTGCTACATGTCAGGTGCCAATCTCCAACAATGCATCTTTTGGAGAAGCATTGAGCCACTGACAATAACTGTTCGATTATTTCATTTATCTGTGTATGTCTCAAGTCCAAATGTTGCTGTCATTTACAGAGGCGATTTCAATAGCATATATAAAGATCCTGAGGAGATTTGACCAGATGGACATGGAAAAAAAAACACGTTTCCTATTATGGGAGAATCGAGAAATAAGGATCACAGTTGAAAAATAAGGGGTTGCCATTCAAGACAGTAAGGAGGAAAAATTCTAAGAATAGAGTGTCTTTGAAATTCTGTTCCTTAATGGTCAAAAGATGCAGAATTTTTAAATATTTAAAGGCAGAGGAAGATAGATTCTTGATTACCAAGGGGATGAAATATTATTGGCAGTATGCAAGAATGTGAAGTTGAGGTTAAAATCAGATCAGCCATGATGTTATTGAAAAGTGGAGAAAGCTCGAAGGGCCAAGTGGCCTACTCTTATTGCTTGATCATATGTTTGTAACACCATCATTATCACTGCAAATGCCAGCCAAAGAGAACAATATTACCTATATGATATAATCACTGTTTATATCCCACATGTCTGTAATCACATCTTTTAACAACTTCGTGGTCGTGCTGAATTGCCCATAGCATCCATAGCACTAGGTGGATTGGTCATGGAAAATGCAAGGTTACCCAGGGATAGGGTAGCACGGTGGATCTGGATGGAATGACCTTCAGAGGGTTGGTGTTGACTTGATGGGCCAAATAATCTGCTTCCACACTGCAATGATTCTATAATACCTCTCAGATTACCACAATCTTATTGCATTTTTAAAAAATGCTACCTTCATAAACATTCTTTGAAAATGCTGTAAACACAAAATCCATTGTATTGCCTCCATCATTGCATTTTGTCTTATATTTGTGTTTTAAGGATGCTTCAAAGAAATATTGGTTTGTTTACTAAATAACCATAGGCTACTGAAAAAGGCTAAATAAAAAAGGTTAGTATCTTAAATAATTCTAGTGCTTTTCTAATGTTTGGAATCATGTATGCTACATGATCAATTTGTTGCAGGGATGCAAGCACCTTCATTAATCATCTTACTTGAAAATAATAATTTAAATGACATTGAACACACAAATGAATTGCCATGGAAACGCAATGCTTTCTCGTTGGAAGTACATATTTATATATCTGCAAGCAAATGGGTTGACAGCTGCAGTGTATGATGTATTTGTAATATGAGTGATTTAAACTTTCTTAGGATGTCAAATACAAATATTCATAGCAATGCAAGCTTTAAGGCTGGGAACAGAGGAGGTAATAAATCTTCCAATCCTCATTTACTTAGCAAATCCAGAACATTTCACTTTCCACAAAATGCTTTATTATTGTAAATCCAAAAGGGGAAGGTAATACTAACACCACCATTAATTGATTGACAAAAGTAAATTAACATTTCTGTACATCAAGCCAAACATGCCAGAGACAATGATCATCAAAAAAGAGTTTCAAGTTAGCCAGCATGTAAAGAGATATAAAGTATCATCCTACTAAGGGATAAAGCTATACTGATTCTTATTATTTGAATAGATTGTTACCTCAAAGATTTTGTCAAGAAAAGGTTTGAGATCAACTCTACTATAACATGAATGCTAATAAAAAACATACCGCACTCATTCTGACCTGTTCAATTATTTTACACCATTTTCCATTTAACTTTTCAAATGAAAACATAATTTAGCAATTTCACCAGTAGCCACTGTCATCTTGAATGTCTCTGCAGCATATCTGGTGTGTTATATAAAATCTACTGCCACATAACAACTTTCCTATTATTTGTAGTGCAGTCAAATCAATAAAGAGATGACCTCTGGATTTAACATGTTATACAAAAGCCATGCAGCGATAGCTATTTAAATCAAATTTTCAATCAGTTTAGTTTTACATTTTTGTACTGTCAAGGTTAGTTCCACATGTTCCAGCTAAATTGTTTCTTTACCAAGCTGTACGGTTTGATCAATTTTAATGGTGAAGGGATCAGATTGCATTTCCATTCATATTGCTTCAAATAAAAGAAATGCAGAGATAGGAAGTAAGTAAATAAGAGGAAAAAAGGATTTCATTATTTTATCAATTTAGTTATTTTCAGCAACATGAAGGTACAGTATACCAATAATGATCAGTGACAGACCTGCAATATTTGTTTCTCACAGCAGAGTCATCAGCTATATTGTGATCATGTATAAATGGTGTTCATCAGCATCATAAACGTGACTACACAATTGTCAGTAAAGCTGCCAGTAAGCTCCAACAAAATAAAGTTTCTTAAGAGAGCTTTGTTCAAGCCTCAATTCTATTTGCTGCTGGAAACACGTTTTGAATGCTAACGACGCAATTAAGTTTGCTTGGATAGCTAACTACAAACTTTCCCACATCAGATTTACTGTGCCATAAACTAATTGTGTGAAATACAAAAGACACCAAAGTAAGAGACAACTCAGATTGGAACAAAGTTGGGGACATGACAAGCTTCAGTACTGAATTCTCTGTTGATCCAAAAATATTTTACTTGTCCCATTATGTTCTCCTTTCATTATTATATTGAAGCTCAATAATTTGGTATAACCCTGCCAGGGTCAGGTAGCATTATTTACCAGTGAACACAGCTGACCGTAGGCTCCAAACAGCTAGAGGTGACACTGATGTTTGAGATTCTTCTCAAATCTACTCCAGAGAATCCTGCAAGCCAATATCCTAAAGGTTAGTGTAGCCCTGATTAAATGAGAGTCAGAAGATTTACTGATATTCTGTGCCAATTAGTTTCATGGTCTTAGCTGGTGAAGTATCATGTGCACAATTGTAACTCATCAAGATCTGATTCTTGTCAAACACCAGCTCTCTCAGACATGTGATCTCAACAGCTTTTCTACATATGGTGGTCACCCAGCTAACCAAAAAGATTAAATCATATTTTAATTCTATTATTAACCTCAGGGTGACTCATTCTAAACCTAAAGCACCTCAACTGGAAGATATGGATTTGTGAATTTCCATTTTTACAACCAATCAGCAGCAAACATGGAATGTAGTATGCCATTTCAGCCCTTCCAGCCTGCTCAACCATTCAATATGATCATGACTGATCGTCCAACTCAATACCCTGCTCCTGCTTTCTCCCCATAATGTTTGATCCTTTAGTTCCAAGAACAATATCAATTTTTTTTCTTGACAACATTCAATGTTTTGGCCTCAACCATTTGTGGCAGAGAAATTCACTGGCTCACCACTCAGCTGAGGGGAAATATCAACACTCTCAATCCAAATTGGAATTGGTCCTCCTGGGACCAATTGAACTCCGCCCCTCCAATCGCCATCAGGACAGAACCCCACTGGTTCTCACCTAGCACCCCACCAACCTCCAGATACATCGTATCATCCTTCGTCATTTCCGACACCTCAAAACAGACCCCACCACCAAGGATATATTTCCCTCCCCTATCAGCGTTCCGGAAAGACCACTCCCTCCGTGACTCCCTCGTCAGGTCCACATCCCCCACCAAACCAACCTCCACTCCCGGCACCTTTCCCTGCAACCGCAAGAAATGTAAAACTTGCGCCCACACCTCCCCCCCTCACTTCCCTCCAAGATCCCAAGGGATCCTTCCATATCCGTCACAAATTCACCTGCACCTCCACACACATCATTTACTGCATCCGCTGCACCCAATGTGGCCTCCTCTACATTGGGGAGACAGGCTGCCTACTTGCAGAATGTTTCAGAGAACACCTTTGGGACACCCGCACCAACCAACCCAACCGCCTCGTGGCTGAACACTTTAACTCCCCCTCCCACTCCGCCAAGGACATCCGCCTTCTTGACCTGCAATCTTCTACGCGACCTCTCCGTCCCCACACCCTCTCCGGCCTATCACCCTCACCTTAACGTCCTTCCACCTATTGCATTCCCAACGCCCCTCCCCCCCTTTTATCTTACCCTGTTTGGCACACCTTCCTCATTCCTGAAGAAGAGTTTATGCCCAAAACCTCGATTCTCCTGCTCCTTGGATGCTGCCTGACCTGCTGCGCTTTTCCAGCAATACATTTTTCAGCTCTGATCTCCAGCATCTGCAGTCCTCACTTTCTCCTGAGCATTTGAAATGTCATTGCATTCGAGGTTATGGACCTAGTGCAGGAAAGTGAGACTAATGTAGATTTAGAGTAGTTTTGTATGTTCACACTCAATGGGCTGAAGAGGTTCTTCTACACTGCATGATTCTAGTCCCATTAGAATTTTATAGATTTCTATAAGATCCTGCCTCATTCTTCTAAACTCGAGTAAAGATAATCCTAACTGAACCAATCTCTTCATACAATCAGAAGCAAGGATTAAGATGCCTGAAACAGAAACATTAAAACAGAATATTTCTATGGAACGAAATTATGATCAAAACGATAGAAAATGCTTTTGCATATTTATTTTGAATAAAGTGTAACTGCACTAAGATCTACAGTATCTTAAGTACCTCCCATTCAGAAAAGACCTGCCAGAATTGATTGGACTGTGTTTCCCATGGGTACACACAGAGTCAGAAGTCACATGACACCAGGTTTTTGTCCAACAGGTTTATTTGAAATCACAAGCTTTCAGAGCCCTTTCATCAGGTGAATGAACAATGCTCCAAAAGCTTATTGGACTATAACCTGGAGTCATGTGACTTATCCATCCCAGTCCAACACCAGGTCTTCCACATTATGTAAAACAGGTATGTGAGAATCAGCTGCTCAGTTAACCCTAAAGTTTCTCTTCCAGTGACTTCAATGGAAATAAAAATTTTAAGAGGTGTAACATATGCTGTCAATTCACTATTCTTTTGATTTACACCATTAAGCAAAGTTAAAGTCTACATTCAGCTTTCACTCCTCAATGTAACTAGCGAGTGCACTGACTTTGATCATATTAGTATTCAACTGAGGCTTTTTTGTACATAAAAGCATTTGAACAAGATCTAGAAGGTCAGGACCAGTTCCAATTCAATTCCTGACCAGTACTGAAAGTTCTAAGTTGTGCTGAAGCACCTGAACACCATTCAGAAGTGGGATGGGTATCAGTTCTTATTCTGATCAGAAAAAGATTTAGTAACTGCAGCAGGCTTTTACAATCTGCTTTATAAGGCATAGTCTTTATAACCTAACCCTCACCAACTGGAGAGCATCGAGGAAGATGGAATCTTCACACTTATGATAGCAAACAATTTTACTTAATGAAAGGAAGCTATTTGCTTTATTGTGCACCAGCTGTCAGAAGGAGAGCTCCATTTGATCCTGTTCACTTTTTCCTATGGCCTTTTAGGATATTTCAAATATTAATTTTTTAAAAAGTGATGGATTCATTTCTCCTCCATTTTGACTTGAAGGGCATTCTCTGTCCTAGCAATCCTATTTATAAAATAATTGGTAACCTCTCCTTTCATCATTTTGATATATGATCTTCAAGTAACAGACTCACCAGCAAGGAGAAATAGTCTTTTTTCCCCTAATTAACCTCATTAAAATTGTTCAAAATTTTCAATGCTGCTATCAGTCTCCTCTGGACCCTCTTTGCTGATGAAAAATGCCCCAGTTCCTTTGCTGGCAAAGGCTGTGTGTTGTGTGAGTGAATCTCTTCTTTACTCATGTGTTGAATTCTTCATAGTGTCAAGCCCCTCTCTTATAGTCTCCCAAAACAATCCATAGTATTAAAACTGCAAAAAACTAATGATTTGTCTGGGTTTAAGAGTACACCTTTTGTTTGACAGTCAATAGACTCAGTTTAAATCTTAAAACCTTCTTTATTCACACAGATTTATGAACTTGTCCTCCCTTTTCCAAAGAGATGCATTTGAACTCTGAGGTTTCTGTGCTTTGCATACATTTCTTTCACTCAAGGTATATATCATTTCATGCTTCTTCCCAAATTAGGTCACTTATTCTTTCTCTACAAAGAATTTTAACTGGCACCCATTTGCTGCATTCACTAACTTGCAACATCTCCTGAAATCTCACACAGTTAAATGACTGCAGAGTTTTGGGGTGCATGCTATTTCAAATGCGTTGGTCAACTCTAATTATATTGCCCACTTCCTTCAATACCATGTTCATCTTAATTTTACCAGCAAGCCTTGGGCAACCAAGCTCTTCAGCAAATTATCTACACCAAATGCATTTACTTTGCACTGCGTTACTTCTGCAGAAAACAGATATGGTTATTTGTGTGAATAAATGGTTTGCATTCAGTCAGAGAATAATTACTTACACTTTTAAAGTTCATGAACTTTTAAAAATGTATCAGGTGGAGGCATTTAATGGGCAATGTTATATTAGAAAAAAAAACTTAATGTACATCTAATTTATAGATTAACAGAAACAGAACTAAACCATAACATGTTAATAGCACTAATCATTCTACCATCACCTGATTCCCACGGAGGATTCTTGCTTTGGTGAAATCCCACCTGATGTACTGTATTCAGTTTGGAGCTTTGCACGTTCAGAAGGTTATATTGACTTTATTAGCTGGGCACAGTACAGATTCACCAAAATTATAAAAGGACCTTAAAAGATTGAATTATTCACAAACCCAGCTTCGATTTCTTCAGATATTGAAGAGTGATTTGATCAAACTGTTTAACATGCGAAAAAGGTATTTTATTGGTTAAATACTGAGGAACCACCTGGTGCAGGCTCCAAGAACAAGGACAGAATCTTGTGCTCTCTTCCCTAGTGAGCTTGGGAGCATTTAATCAGGGGAGTGATAAGTGGGTCTTGGTTACCTTCACACCTTAAACTGGAGGACATTCTGTAATTCAAACCACTTGGTGCCTAATCAAGGGAATTGACTTGGGGAAAGGCAGCCAATTATCCTTTGTGCCAATGTACTCCTCTGCAACCCCCATCCTGACATTATTCACCTCTGGCCTGGGATGCAGAACTGATCCCAAGCTACTGGTGGGTGCCTCAGTGATGCTGCCATTCAAAGTCGTGACTCTCAAAGTGGATGCAGCTCAACAGGTGAGCCTTCCACACCTGGGGCCTGTGCTGATAGAGGAATGTTCACCACTGGTCTGTTAAGGGACTGAGTGAAAGCAGGTAAATAGAGCCTTGCAGCAAAGAAGTGATGTGGGGAACTTGAGCTGTCAGTTGAGAAACCCTTCATCTGCGCAAAATATCCTTAAAATTAGAAGAAGAAAATTTTGGCAGAAAATCAAGAAATGCCTTTTTCACAAAGTGACAAAAATCTAGTGTTCTTCCCTCATTTTCTTTCCGCCTACAGTATCAATGGGATCTCTATTTAATTTCTTCTATTTGATGAATGTTAGCTGAAATGAAGAAGTGCTCACCAGACACACAACTCGCAAGTGTAAACCTTCCCAGGAGTTAGGGCTTGAGGGTGAAAATCCCAACCTGCAAGAGGATGACAGCGTTCCAGGTCACTCTGTATTGCAAGGAGAGGTGATAGCCACTGATAAAGCTACTTGCTATGGGCTCAGGATTGCTGATATCCCTAAAGCACTGAAAGAATGAGACAGAGTTGAAAATTGCTGGCTGGAAGGTGGGAAATAAAAAGACCCAGAGTCATGGTTCACTGCAGGACCCCCACCCCTTCACAATATCATATTCTTCACAACAGCATTTACTTTCCAATGCCTCCTCCATGACTATTTTCCTGCTGACCACTGGTTAAAAACCTGTAGTAGTAGGATGCAGCTCTTGAGTGGACAATAATTCTAACATGCAGCTTCACAGTGAGAAACCCATTCACAAGTTTTCCTGCTCCAGGCCTAATCAGATAGAGGTAGAATGGGGGTCATGTTCCATTCCTACCCAATTAAAATGTTCCCTATCTACAAGTTCCATCCCAGCAGATGGTGTGAGTGAGTTCTTGAAAAGGAGGAAGATCAAAAAGCTGTCATAAATTAAGGACCTGATTTTCCCCACCATAGGTGGGAAGTGGGATTTGGCCCATTGCCAGGTCTGTAAACTTCAGCCACGTGGAAAATTGGAAAACATACTGAAGGTGGAACTTAAAGTGAACCTACAACAATATAAATTGCTTCATTAATAGAACGGGTGAGTTCCAAAGTCCACTTCCTCCCCCCACCCTCAAGAGGATAGCAGAGGGAAGAAAAGAAGGTGGGACTTCTAGTAGCACCATAATTGCAGCCAGGCCTTTTGTTTTTGAGTTCCCAACCCAAATCAGGTTGAGAAATCAGCTGGTCTTAAAAGGAAAGTCAGAGGTTTACCTTATAGGACCACTTTGGTGATTGGACTATGGTTTTGCTGTGGCAACAAATGTTCTGGGCTCATGCAGACATTTTCCTACTTTGGAAAAATCAGACACAATGAAATTATAAAGCATGAATTACCACTCCATTTTAACAGCCATCTCATTTGTTTTGCAATGGTGGTAAATATGAAAAGTCCCTCATATTCCAAAAACACTTCACATCAATCACACATTAAAATGGCTTTAACAATTATCTACACAGAAAGCTGGATTTATTCCAGGAAACTCTACTCCACTGCTTAACACCATGCCAGCTTTTCAACTAGCATTTTGTCAAAGCAAGAGTGACAGAAGGTAGTGAAGAAAATCTGCCTGTATAACCTTAAATTTGAAGTTAAAAACTGCGGTGAATAAACAGACTGTTTCCTATTAATTAAAGTGCTTTCCTAAAACTAAAGTACAAGCAAACAGGCTTCCCTCCATATGCTCCAATTCTTTTACTTAGAATGGGTCAAACATTTATTTCAAAGTTTGGTCTGCACTTTGCATATTTTCTACAAGTATGCTTTACCATCGATCTGTAACCAATTTAATGGTATCCACCAACTTTCTTCAAAATGGCACAATCAACATTTGAGCAACGGCCAGCAAAATAATTATTGTGAATCTCATTTTTCCAATGCTTATTTATTTTCTCCACAAACCCACCCCTTAATATGCTTCTCCTTAGAGCAGGGTGAAAGACATGACTTTCATCATGAATATGTTCACAGTACAACTGATGTCTCTCAGTCACTGGTTAAATGTCAGAACTTTGGTTTCTACCCATCAACATTGCACATGGTCAGAGAGACAGGCACTGACAAGAGTTAGCAGCTGGCTAGCTTACCAAATTGCAGCCCTTGCCACAGAGAGAAGCAGTCAACTAGAATTGGAGCTCCATTCCTCCTATCAATGGAGATCTAAATTCAGTAAATGTAGTCTTCAGGAGAAGAATGAAGAATACACACTCTCCATTTGTATAATGAGTTGTGCTGCTCACCATAATATTGGTGAGGAATTTTGGTAGCCCGCTGTTTGCTTAGCGAACGCATACTTTATTGGGCAAAGTGGAGATGATAAAAAGAGGTTCCACCTATTCTATCTAATGGTTCAAGCAAATATTAATTATCCTGTTGCAGTGTATTTTTTGTAATATCTTGAACACTTTTTCCTAAAATAGCATCAAAACCGTAACCTAACTGGTCGTTTGACTCAAAACGATTTGTTGGATAGTACGGACATAAAATCTGCCCTTGCCACAATAACAATCTCAGTGCACTACAAAATTAATTAAATTGCCTGAAACATTGAGACACTTCAACATAATGAACAGATATGCTAACATAAAGTGTACAAATATAAAAGAACCTACAAAATCACGTTACAAGACAGTTTGGAAGTACTGGATAAAATTTAAAGAAAAAAGGTTCAGTAAAAAATACTCAACACATATTCAAATCTTGTTGATTATTATCCCATCTAATTGCCATTAAAACTTTAATGAGCATTTTAATATCATATTTCATTTGTTGGGGCAGATCATAACTGAACAATGAGGAGATTAAAAACAGCAATATTTCTATATTCTGAACTCAAAGCTCGAGGAACTGTTTTTCACTTATATTCCATGTAGAACTTAATCATAAATATATTTCAAGAGTTACATGTCTATCTATTTTACTGTAAAACTGTGGTAACTTTTTAAACAAAGTGTAACAGCTGCTCTCTGGCTAGATGACAGACTTCAGGTATTTTCCGTGGTACAAGATCAGTTCGGTGGTAATGGGACCTTGAATCTCCTCTGTCCACTGGTTGCTTGCCTGGGGCATCTCAAATTCCATTTACTACTCCACATACTCTCTGGAAAGCTCAGATTTTTGACTTGATTCAAACTTTCTTTACCTCAACAATCACATGGGGTGAATAGCTGTGGATGGTTCTGCCCTTGATCCAAAAACAATAAGAACCTTTGGTCTGTAGCTTGAAGTGATCACAGTATTTAAAGAGACAAACTGCTAAACAATGGATAATATTCCATCTATTGACATACTTGGAAAAGCAATTTGTATTATCCAGCCGATTACACTACCTACAGAAAAATATTTGCAATTTTCCAAGGTCAGAGGAATATATTTTCCAGCTAACCTGTTCAGAGATGTCATTACACAAGATTGGAACAGGTGGGACTGGAACCCAGGCCTTCTGGTTCAGAGAGAGGGACACTATCACTGCACCACGAGAGCCCAAGGTCAGAGGAAACAGATTTAGAAAAAAAACTGCATCTATGTAACCAAATTGACAGCTCCCTTCGGAGTAAACCGATTTCAATAAACTGCTTTTAAAGTTAGATTTCCTTCTGCACACAAACGATAAAATCTCAAATATTGATTATATTCTGCACTCAAAAAAAAGTTTATAATTTCATTTTATTTATACCTGACACTAAAAGCATCCATTTAAATACAATTTTATGAAAATGTAATGCTAATATTTTTAATTATACTTAAGCTTCGCATAAATATATTCTTAAGCTGCGCAACTAAATGATAGATTATTCTTTTATGCCCAGCTCTGGAGTGATCATTTTGTATGATAAGGGTAAAACAATCACCAGACTAGAGTAAATTAGATCTGGAGTTTGCATTTTAAGATTTCAACATTAGGAGAGTTCAGCTGTGAGTGCACAAAACGAGCATATAGCACAAACTTGACATTACAACGATAGAGGGGATTTTGTTTTAAAAAAGAAAAACGGTGGATTTGATTTTTTTCTTGATATAGTCACATCGGGGGCAAAATAATGTTATGTCAAGTATCTTTACCTCTGGATCATTGATATATTGCAGTTCTACTCAGAGGAGAGACTGGGCATGTGCAGTCAGCCCTTCTGATAAATAGAGGCAAAAGCCCCAGCCAGTTGTGTGTGACAGGGACAGTCAGGAAGTCACTGCCTCTGCCATTACCTCATGCAGTCAAGGATCCAGGTACTACATTTAACTAGCACTTAGATAAGCTTCCATTCCTTGTCATCCAGCAGCAGTTTGGCTATTTGATGGGCTATAATCCCTGGAACTACTGCAATTACTGTCCACCCAAATCATCCTTCAAAACTGATCATGCCCAACAGTTCAGTTTTGCTCATCTACATTACCACTCCTAGGCTGGCCAGGAGTGTCAGGAGGGTCTGTTTCATAGTGCTTGCAAATGGAAGTCCTCAGATTCTATTTACATGGCAGCATAAATATAGGTGGCAACTGAGGCTAGCAGTCATAGGATACAGAAGGGTGAATGAACTTTGCACTTTACACAAGTGCACAATGTAGCACTGCAAAGTGGTACTGAAGGGTATCATGGAGTGTAAATGCAATAGAGTAGAATTATGCCAGTGCAGGCTGGTGATTTGGTTTCTAGATCTCAGCACCAGAGGAAATACATGGAAAGAATGTGGGAGCCAGTTTATGCTGTGAATACAGTATTTGTTGCAAGAGAACATGTGCAGGACTTCTGATTGAGGAGGATATAGGAGGCTGCCACAGGTCAGCATACTTATTAAAACTAAAAAGGGAAAAAACACCGATTGGAAAGATTGCACAATTTGTCTGCAAAAAACAAAAACGTGCACATAACATGAGGGATTACTCTGAAGCAGACTGGGGGTGCACCTGACAACTGCATATTGATGCTTCCTGAGGAGGTGATGGGGAGGGGGGAGCTGGACACAGAGGCCAGAGTCTTGACACATCAGAATGAGGATGCCTCTAGCCAGTTGAAAACAGCTGCGCATACAGGAAATGGAAGGCGTGTGTGTAATAAGTGGATATGAAAAGTAATTATGCATAACATAACTTTGCATTCTGCACCGCAGGTCCTTGGAACAAGGAGAATTGTCTGAGTTACTCAACAGCAGGTCTGAGCCCCACCTCAGAGCATGGCAAACTGACCATTCATAGGATATACCACCACACCAGACCCCTGCACCTTCCACCAACCTCAAGACAGTTACCCAAGTAGTAGTGCATTCCCAATTAGGCTCAGAGTCACAGTCTGAAGAGCACATCACAGATATATTGCCACACCTCACAGGGACTGAGGCAGCTGAGGTTCCTGTCAGTTGGAGTGTGTTGGAGACCAGGCCTATTTGGTTGGGGTGGTGGGGGGTGGGGGTGTTTCTGTGTTAATGGCAGGCCTCTGGACACAACTGTAAAACCCTGACAGTGGAAGAGTTACAAAAAACAAAAAAAAGAAATTCTCTTTGTAATTTGGAACTGTGCATGCATTTGAGCTTGCTCATGCCAACAGTCTGCAGCACATTTTCCTTCTAGATCAAAGAGATTGTGTAGGAAGAGACAGGAGGGTGCCAGATATGCATGCACTTAAAGTGACGTTTTATGAGCATATCAAGAGATCTTGCATGGGCCTCATTCTGGCCAGGATTGAAATGTAATGAGGGTGCCCCAGGTCCATCTGATATCTCAGTCATTGGATCTGCACCATCCACTTTCTCAGGAACATCAGCTTCTCCTTTGTCTGAGCTGGCATCCAGTTTCTCTATCTTCTGATTACTGGCTACTTTGCTAACAGATTTTGCACAGTGCAACAGACCAAAATCACCCTCGAGATACTCTCTGTTGTTTACATCAGTACTGCACCCATGTGGACCAGATAACAGAAATCACAGCTTCAGCAATCTGTTGGCCTGTTCTATTGCTGCTCCTCTTTTGGCATGGGCACCATTATAGCTCTCCTCCATTGGGCTTGGTAAATTGCACTCAAGTATCAGGAGCCAGATCTTCTGTGGACAGCCCTTGTCACTATTACTGATGCGGGGAGGGGGTGGGGGCAGTTGTGGCATGAAAGTGAGGCTAAGGATGAAAGAGCTGGAAATGTGTTGCTGGAAAAGCGCAGGTCAGGCAGCATCCAGGGAACAGGAGAATCGACGTTTCGGGCATAAGCCCTTCTTCAGGAAAGATGAAAGAATCATGACTGATCCCTTGATAGCAGTTATACACCTGAAGGGTTTGTATTGAGTGATCACAGACCAACCACATTGTGTGCAGACTGAAAGTTGTCTGGGTTTATAAATGTTGAAACTTTATTGCTGGAACAGCACAGCAGGTCAGGCAGCATCCAGAGAACAGGAGATTCGACGTTTCGGGCACAGGCCCTTCTTATAAATGTTGATGGCTGTTCCCAGGAGTTCTCAGCAGGTGTACAGCTAATTATTCCCTTTGACTGTGGCAATCCAATGATGGGAGGAAAACCCACAATTCTCGCTGTAGGACTCTCCAGGCCACTGTTTTTTTTTAAATTGGGATTGGTGACTTCTCTGATGCTTTAGTGAACAGTGAACCCAGAGAGGTCACACTATCCAGTCAAGCCCTGGAAGGACCAGTTGACATAGAAATTCAATAGCATGGTGACTTTTAAAATGATTGGCATTGATTTCCTCCCAATTCCGAGGGGACATAAAAAAGGTGAGAGATAGAAGCTAATGACATTCACAGTTGTCTCTAACGTTGCTTCTTGGACATCTGCAGCTAGTTATACTGCATCCAGCACTTTATAATACCGTAGTCTACACCATTTGGATTGAAGAATCTCCGACAGTCAATATTACTGTTTGCCCACGTTCCCTAACCACACAAACATTGATCTTCCACTCCCAGAAGCCACACGGCTAAAGTAAGTGCATGCCAAAAAACAGTCCTTGCCAACTGTGGCATCATGTTTCAGGTGGACCGCCATTGGAAGTTTTATATTGGCAATAAAAACAAAAATCTACTGGGAAGCCCAATATGTTACTGTACTAGAAAGACAATATCCATGTAATTCTTTGCAAGGGCAGCTTGGCGAGTCCCACTCCTGTGCTTGTTCTCTGTACAAATATACTCTTTCTCTTAAGCTGCTTATTTAATAGGTTGGAGGAGGAAGAGAAAATTTTCTGAGAACACTGCTGCATTCTACATCCAATATCTGAGCAGCACAAGCAGACCAGGGACCAGAAACAAATTGTGACCACACAAGTGATCGCCTGTGTCTCCAAAGCTGAAAGTAGCCAGTGACATTCTGGATGCTTCCGAGATGTGGATCCAGCGACAGCCCTGAAGTGTGACCAGCAGCAACATAGTGACATCATGAACCACAAGGTGAAGCAGTGATAAGGAGGGATGGATGTGGACCATCTAAAAAGAAAGCAACTTATCTACACAATTCTATTCATAACTGTAAAAGATAAAAGCTTTTGCCTTGTGTCTCCTAGGCATATTGGCAAGTAAAAAGGGGAATTTGGTACCCCACCACACAACAGTCAACAGTAACTCGTGGATAGCTTTCCCTTGAACATCATACTCTGGACAAAATCAATTGATGAGTTGAAGGCCATTTTGAAAGTTCAGTCATATTCTTCTAAACCAGTAAAAAGGTAATGCCTGCACTGAATCATTTCACATTTGTCATCTTCTAGCAAAACACAATAAATCATTTGCAGATGGTGAAGTAATTAAAGAAGCAGTGACAGTGGCCATTGACTCTTTATTCAAAGACTTGAAGAACAAAGGAAAAATAATAGTGACAATCCAGAATATACCAATTTGGGCTTCCACAGCAGTGAGATGAGTGGAACCTTTGTCCAGAGACCATCAGTAACTACAGCAGGGCTTCAAGGACTGAAAGCTGCTCATTGCAGTGGATGAATTCATCACCATGACCAACAGCTGATTGCTTTTGCATGCATGGCTTTTAAGGACATAGCAACTACAGAACTACAGAAGATCTTCGTACACTTTTGCTTCTGAGAGAGAACAAGGGCAAGGATAACTGCAACAAATTGAAAAGAGATGTACTTAAAAACATTCCCAATCAAGAAACTGGCTTTTGTCACATACCAGTATGGTATACCAGTGGAAATGCAAGCAGTATGGCATTTTACAGAAGTCATCTGGATTTTCCCTCGTTTGTCAACTACCACTGTATAATCCACCAGAATATCCACAAGGTATGGATATTTCTCCTGTAAGGAAAGTTAAGATTCTAAACTCAATTTGAGGAAGAGCCCTTCAGCACTGCTTGTTTAAATTCTTATTCAATGAACGTGATGCTGCCCATGGTGAACTAATCTTCTGTTCTGATGTGAGGCAGTGAAGGGAAGAATTTATGAATGTGATGCTTGAAAAATTGTCACTTTTCTTAAGTCAAGGAATGAAGTGCACAGTTAGCTATCAGATTGTGTGTTTGTTTGACTTTGGGTTTCTTATAGACAATGTCGAAACTGAACAAGCTCAGTTGTGACTGCACGGTAAGGACAGAGACTAAACATGTATGATCATTGTTGTGAATGCATTCTAATTGAAATTGGGTCTCTGGTCCCCTCAATAACAAAATAAAGTGCTAAGTTTGGAGAAAATGCTAAAAAAAAAAGAAATGCTTCCAACCTTTGAAAATTTCTATGCATAGCTGAAATAGCTAAGAGGAATTCAAACAGTTTCAAGAATTAAAGGTATTGGAGCAAATCATCATGTCTGTCTCAATTTTAATTCTCCAAGTAGACTTTGGTAGGTTGATTAGGTGGAAGTGGGTACTGCGGATGCTGGAGATTAGAGTCAAGATTAGAACGGTGCTGGAAAAGCACAGCAGGTCGGGCAACATCCGAGGAGCAGGAAAAATGATGATTCAGGCAAAAGCCCTTCATTCCTGATGAAGGGTTTTTGCCCGAAACATCGATTTCCCTGCTTCACGGGTGCTGTCTGACCTGTTGTGCTTTTCCAACATCACTCTAATCTTTGGTAGATTGGCTACCAAATTCCATCAGGTTTTTGGTTTTTAAAGCAGTTGGATTGTTATGGAGATAATAAGTAGCAAGGATGTTGAGGAGAAAGTCAGATCAAAGTTCTGGATGAATTCTTGGGATGGCTAGCCTGTGACCAGTTAGGACTTGATTCACTAGAGAGTTTAGAGTAAGGGGGAAACCTATAAAATTCTAAACAGGTCAAGATAGGGTAAATGCAGGTGTGATGTACTCAGTAACAATTGAGTCTAGACCAGGGTCACAATCAAAGGATACAAAGCCTTTAGGACTGAGATGTGAGGAAATGGTTTTCACCCAAAGAGTGGTGATCCTGTGGAGTTGTCCACCACAGAAAACAGTGGAGGACAAAATGTTGAATGTTTTCAACAAGCACTTGGATATAGTTCTTAGGCTAAAAGGATCAAATAATATGGGGAGAAAACAAGAACAGGTACTGAGTTGGACGATCAGCCACAATCATACTGAATGGGCGAACAGATGATTCGATGGGTTGAACTATTATTTGTGCTCCCATCATCCTCTATCTTTAAACGTTCAATCTTACTTTGACTCATACAGCGTATGCCCAAATGAAGGTAATCAAGTTCAAGTATCAGATCCACATTACAGATACAAATGTGATGGACTTTATACTCCTAGCAGTCTCAAGCCTCAAGGCCTGGTAGATAATGTACAATACAGGTCAGATTGAGAGCTAGTGAATAGAGGACAAAATGAATAATTATATAAACTCAGTTTAAGATATATACAGCACAAAAGCAAACCATTTATACTATTTTCTTTTCTTCAGGGTCAGTCTTCGGTAGCACAAATTCAACACAAGAATATCGTGCTTAAACAAGTTGGAGTCCACTGTTCAAATATCTGCCAATACTGAACAATGCACTCGCCCCTAGCTCCCAGCATCCTGAGTTGCCTGACCCTTTGCTGGCACTCCTTGATGTTTTGGCTGTTGCTGTGCCTGGCCCAGAGTCAGAGTCATTCTCTGTCGGCTTTCTCTGCAGTTGCAAGTAGAGGCACAGGCTGCACTTGACCCATTTCATCTATCTCAGGTGAACAGTTTATAAAAGGCAGTGATCTTGAAACATGTCCCTCCTATTCCACACACTCATACCAGTGGGGAGTCCAATAATTTATTATCAGCCAAACCCTAGCTTCCATCTATTCCACTGTGGGCAACCCATCCTTGGGCATTACAGAGTACTCTTCATGCCGTTGCAATTATGTCCATGGACACTAAGAGTTACCCTGGACTTACGCTATGCCGTTCTTCAGTCACCTCTGACTATCCCTCCTTTAATCTCTCTTGCACTGCTTTCCTTAAATCCTTGACCACTTCCCCCATCACCCTTAACCATTGTTAAATCTCCCATTGTTAAATCTCCCATTGTTACTAATCAGCACTCCACATACTAGATTGACCTTCCAATTGTCATCCAAAATCTACACCTGTCCCTCCCCTGGAATATCTATTAGCTTCCCTGTTATCTTTGACACTCAGGATTTTACCATTCCCTTGCCCTTTATGACCAATGTACTTGCCACAGTCATGTTTGTCTACCTGTAGGCAAATGCACTAGACAATCTTAACATAATATTGTGCTGCTTCCTGTGTAATCCAGTCTTCCCTGTCTCCCATCAGCTTTCAGCAGGCTAATACCTCCCTCCTTCGGTCAGTCAGACAACCACGACCTATTTCTCTTTCCCACCTCCCTCCCTCACTCTTTGTTCTTCTTTTGCATGCAATATCTCCTCTCTGTTGGTTTAGCAAAGCTCCCCAGACAAGAAAAGAAGCTCCCGCTCAGTCCATATCCACGAGAAAGACAACCTTAACCTATTACACCTAACCTTTAACTAATTGTGGATCTGAAGGCAGGTGTTCTCTTTTGCTGCATACCCGATTGCAAAAATTAATTTAGTTTAGCAAAGTTGATTTTTGATGAGCATTTATTACATGCCGATATATTAATAATAGGTTCCTGTCAGCAAGCAACAGAAAACACAATCCGCCCTTAATTCCCCACTAAATACCACCTTAACACCAAACTCATGATCCTGCTCAATTCAGATCCTTTATCTGACTAGCTTTACAAGATGCTGCTGAATGTTTTTAACCATCACTGTAGTTCAAGACTTGGTAATATATATTTTATGTATGATTTGTTAACCTTTTCAATACAGTACAATCTAAAAATGGTCAAGTTACCAGGTAAAGGAAAAAAGGGTTTAAAAAAATTAGAAACAATTACCATTCAGATAGAACGTAGGAAAATAAAAGCTGTCAAATAACCTGAAGTGGTTCAGCACATTGAACCGCATGCTGATGTATCAAAAAATAAAACAGCAAGCTCTTTCATACAGTCTTGGGAAGAAGGCATCGCTGGCTAGGCTAGAATTTTGGCCCATCCCCTAGGGCAGTTAAGCGTCAACCTCATTGCTATGGGTCTGGAGTCAGAACAGGTAAGGTTGGCATTTTCCTTCCTGAGGACATTCACGAACCAGATGGGGTTTTCTATTCTGAAATGCTTGTTTGTGGGGGACCAGATGGGCTTTTCCAACAATCGACACTGCGATTCACGGTTATTAGACTCTTAATTTAAATTCCACCATCTTCCATGGCAGGATTTGAAGATGGGTCCCCAAAACATTACCTGGGTCTTCAGATTAAAAATCTCGCAACAATACCACTGGGTCATCAACTCCCCAAAGCTTGATGCAGGACTCTAATCTTAAACATATCATGTTGGTTCCAAAAATTAATTCGCTTTTATTCTAAGTTCCTAAACACCAGAAATCAACAATTAAAACTCCAGGTGCTGGAAATAAAGAAAAACTCAAATCGTTCTAAAATGCAGCAGATGGTGCAACATCGCAAAAGTGGAAAGGACAGATTATTGACATCTGGTGTGTCAAATCCTTTATCAGATCCTATGCATTTCCAGTATGTCAATGCTTGCTTCATGCTCAGATCACACTATGCCCTCTGCTTCCAATTGTGATCCACTTGATAAAATGTCAGCCAGCTGATCATTACGGGAATGTTTCCAACTTACATAAATGTACATAGAATAATGTTCGTGTTGTAGAACTACAATATTCTTTTAGGTTGCGCAGTGTATTTCTATTCTGAAATTTTTTTTGTGGGGAAAGCAACAGGTCAAGGTTTCATAAAGTGGTCTTTATTTCGACTGAGTAAACATTGAAATGGTTTTTGTATGATGGCTTATCTAGGACCTATGATCACATTGGATCTGCACACCAACTTAAAAGTGGTCCAGACGTCTTCTGAAAATTAATTTACGAGCAATTAAGTAGACCTCCAGCACAATTGTTTTTTAAATCAATTTTTGATTGAAAGAAAGGGAAAATACCAAACAGGCATCAAAATCAATGAAAATAGTCACAGTCAAGGAAATTTTTTGATGCACTCTTGACTGTGGGATCAGTAGTGGTGAAAATTCTCCTCTGGAGTTGAAAAGGATTGACTGGACAGAAACCAGATAAAACTAGGATCGGACTCTATTTTCAGGTCTTATCCAGCTCTGAAATGTTGAAGTTTGGTCTCCAGAAAGTGGTTATTTCAAATGAATGTTACTGCTTGCAAAAACATGGACATGGTCCAGCTTTAATGGAACTTCAGATGGCTAACTACAACTGATGTTGCCTTTTTAAACAGAAGCCAAAGAATGGCTTTGCATTCAGGCAACAAAGGGCATAAAGCTTCATATACAGTTTAAACGTACCATTGATAAATGAGTGGAGTCTTGTGGAATCTTAATATTCTGGTCTCTGCTGGAGAACTAAATAAATTACTTACTCAATAGATAAATCAGTATGTCTCACAAAGGGCACTCTGGGAATAGCTTTAATTATGGTGCTGACATTACTGTTATTGGAGCACTATTTGAGTAGGTTCCAACTTCTGGAGGACTTACAGAGGATTGTGAATTGGCCTGGCTTCTATAGCCATAAAGTCTTTGCTACTCCCATTTCCTTGCTGTAGGATAATACATGCTTCATTACTTCGCTCTGCACAAGCACAAAGGGACACAGAGGTCAGCCATGGAACTTTAACTGAATTCTTTGTGATATCTAGGGATTTGTGTCAGAATCTTAACTGGACCAGTCATGTAAATAGTGTGATTCAAAATGTGGGTCAGAGGCTGAGTATTCTATGGCAAGTGACAAACCTTCTAATTCCCCAAAGCCTTGCCATCACTTACAGGGCCACAAGTCAGGAATGTAGTAGAGAGTACTTAGCAATTGCATGAGTGAGCATTTCTCAAGATAACTCTAAGACCCGGCTCCATAAGGAATACATTCTGTGCATGTCTAACCTTGGTCTTTCAATGCCATCTGTGTCCTTTCTCCTCCGTCTTCTTTCTTCTACTATTAATTCTCTCCTGATAACTATTAGCTAAAAATGTGAGGAAACTGAGCAAAAAGGATAATGCTCAAAGGTGACATGGTTTTGGCAATAGGAATGAGGCCAGGTGTGGGGGTTGGGGAGAGGGGATCGCTCTACTGGTTGGAGTCATATCTGGCACTGAAGATGATAGTTGTGTTGTTACTCCTCAATCCAGCTCAGTCCCAGGACATTACTAGCGCCTGAAGAACTCCTATCTTCAGCCACCTCAGCAATAACCATCCTTCTATCATTAGGTCAGAAGTGAGTGTGTTCACTGATGATTGGCATTGTGTGTTGCACAGATATGAAAGCAAAGTCAGCTAAGCAATTTAGCATGGCCAATTCACCTGACCCTGCACATCTTTTGGACTGTGGGAGGAAACCGGGGAGAACGTGCAAACTCGGGGAGAACGTGCAAACTCCACACAGTCAGTCGCCTGAGGCGGGAATTGAACCCGGGTCTCAGGCGCTGTGAGGCAGCAGTGCTAACCACTGTGCCACCGTGCCGCCAATCCTTCTATCATTAGGTCAGAAGTGAGTGTGTTCACTGATGATTGGCATTGAGTGTTGCACAGATATGAAAGCAAAGTCAGCTAAAATATGCAGCAATACTGTTATGAAGATGTGGGTGTACTGTACCTTTGAGAGTTAAAAGCAACAGAACTACCTGACAGAACCAAGTGTTCTGAAAAGAAATGTAATTTAACATTTGGTCAAACAACTCGATTACCTGGTTACTTGGAAATGACAAAACAGATTTGAATTATACCCCCCCCCCCCAAAAAAAAGTACCAAAACTCCAATCCAGTTTGAATTGAGTATACTGACAATCTTAAAGGCCAATGACACAATCCAATGCTTTGAGTGTATAAAACTGGGGGGAAATTAAACAGTTGAGAGGAGAACTGCCAATCCCCAGCATGTAAAAAGACTGTCTGATAAATAGCTCTCTTAAAAAGGTACCTTTATCAATCAGTAACCTGTGAAGCAGAAATCCCTAAGAAGAAAAGACGATTGGAATTCAGAGAAAATGAAAGCTGCCTGGTTTTGAGATAAGAAGTTTTATTTTGTAAACCTTAATTGGGAGTTTTATCAGACTAGTATTGTAGAAGGGAAGGTAACAGATAGGTTAGAGTAAGGAATTGTAAATAGTTGTTAGTTAATTTTTCTCTACTTTACTTTAAGAAATAAAGTTGTTAATTTTTACTTTAAATAGTTCTTGGTTTATCAAATTTTCACAGATTACTGCACGGGATAAATCCTTTGGGTTGCTGGCTTTAAATTAAGAAGAGTTTACGTAGCATCTTAACAATACCTTGAGAATACCTGACCTCACAAGTAACACTTACAATACAATTGTCAGACAATCATCTCCAGCAAGAGAGATTCCAAACATCTTCCATTGACACTCAATGATATAACCATAACTATATCCCTTAATATCAACATCATGATTCTTCAGTGACCAACTCACCTTCCATGTCCCCAGAGCCTGTCTACAATGCATAAGAAGGAGGCAGGGGTTTAAATAGCACACGCTTCACTTGCCTGGCTGACTACAATTCCAACAAAACAAGCAGCGTAAGACAGTCTCGGACAAAAGTCTGAGATTGGCAATTTGTTTATCAATTTAAACATTATCACCACCTCCTGACACAGTGGTTGTACCATATACAATATACAAAATGCATTCCAGCACCTATCAATGATCCTTTGACAGCACCTTCCAAACTTGCAACTGTTATCTTAGGACAAGCGCAACAGATGCATGGAGAACATGACAATTGCAAGCTCCCCTTCAAATCACACACCATCCAGACTGGAAAGTATATTATTGTTCTCTCACTTCACTAAATCAAAATCCCTAAACTCTCTCCCTAACACAACACTGACTGCACCAGATGGGATCCCATCGTTCAAGATGGTTCACCACAGGCTTCTGAAGGACAATTTGGGATGAGCAAAAGATTCTGTTTTTGTCAGCTAAGCCTGTATCCCACAAAATAAAAAAAAGGCAGCTTCAAGTAGTAGACTTGCTGACTTTAAGGGCATTTAAATGGTCATTGGATAGGCACATGGACAAGAATGGAATAGTGTAGGTTAGATGGGCTTCAGATTAGTTCCACAGGTTAGCGCAACATTGAAGGGCCTGTACTGTGCTGTAATGTTCTATGTTCTACGTAGTTTAAATGGTGCATTTGGGCGAGTTTAACACTACATCCTCCAATTTTGGCACACTGCTGCTTATGAACTTCATGTAAAGACCTGTATCCAAATATTTTCTGATCTCTAACTCCTACATCACTCCAAGATATCATTAGTCATCCAACCCTGAGCTCTTCATAGTATCTTTCTGATGACATGTTAAACTGAAGCCCCACTTATCCTCTCAGATGGGCTCAAAATCGGAGGGCACTATTTCAGAGAAGACATGAGTGCTAGAATTTTCTTGTAGGAATTTCCAGTACATAAATTGGCTGCTGAAGTTCTAACATTGACCAAAACTTTTAAAGAAAGTCTTAATTGGCTATAAAGTATATGGAAAATCTGATAATTGGTAAAGGCTTATCTTGAAGATAATCTTAACATTAACCGTTTGACTAATCTTTTGGCATACATGAGTGGTATCAGTTATTGCTTTATGATGCTCCTAAAAAGCAACTATGATATCTTATTAGATCAATGGTACTTCATAAATAAAAGATTAGATAAGATTTTATTGTCATGTGTACCTGAGTGCAAGAGTACAGTGAAAAGTGTTTGAAAGTGCCTGTTAGATATGATTCCAACAACATTGAAGACTTTTGAAACCATCTAGGACAAGGCAGATCACTGACTAGCACCTCACCAATTGAAAGCATTTAGTCTGTTCATTAATGGTGTGATGATGCTGCAGTAAATACAGTCTACAACTTAGAATCTTGATCACATACAAGATATATGCTGCAGATCCACTGGAACACCACTGCCAAGTTCCAAGTCACAGTGTATGTTAGCTAGGAAATTGATGATTCTGTTACTGGTTCCTTACATAACTGCACTATGGGAGAACCATCTCCATATGGACCAAAGGTTCAACCAAGAAATAGATTTATTGGCACCACCATAAGTGCAACAAACGCTAACTAACCTTGTTCCTAGAAAGAACCACTTCCTTGGAATAAATATATATTCGCAAAACCAGCATAAAGTAGTAAATGACATGTAGCATATACTTGACTTGACCTTTCCTTCAAAGTGAAAATGATAATGCAGGAAACAAGTCTAGGTTTTTCCTTCATTAGTGTTTCTACTTTTCAAAACAACATACATTGGTTTATCACATTTGCAAATAACTGCTTCCTTGATTTCTATCCTTTACCTGATGTCAGATAAAAAAAGATAATATAACACATGCACATCAATTTATTGTAGGAGAGAGGTGTGTAAGCAGCCATATTGAGGAAATAGTGGAATGTATGGAAACAGCTAGGTTGAACTTCTATTGATTGCAATCAGTTACTAATATTGATTTCAATTTTGATGGAAAATAAGTTGCCACTGAGTAACTGTAATCTGAATGTTACTATCATGGTCTGGTATTTAAATGGTGTTAAAAACACAAACATTTCATCTGATTTTTTTTTTCCTGTCCCCGTGCATCATAAATAAAAACTCTGTCAGAAAAGTGGTAAATTTTGAAATCATGTACTTGAAATCATGTTCCAAAAGGAAAGTGTGTGTTATTGGAAGCACAACATTAATTCTCTCTCCACAGATTCTGCAAGACCTGCTGAGTTTCTCCAACATTTTTAACATTTCAATGAACTATCACACGACGAGCTGATGTTGTCTTATAACAGATGTAAAATAAAACTTCAAGAAAATATTTTCTTGAAAGTTTTGTAGCCCTAAGAAATCTTTTCACAGAAACGTCAATGCAACTGTAGCAGTTAACTTGTAAATCTACGGCACAGGCTTCCCAACCCCCAACAAATAGATGGCTTCAGTCATGCTAAAGTCCACTCAAAGTGTGTCGAACTGATCCACTATGGCCATCAAAGTGACAAGAAGCTCATTTAGAGTGCAGCTATGTTTCATGCAGCTGTGCAGAGGTAAAACCATTAGCTCAAGAGAATTTCTACTTTCAACAAGTGATTTTCACGTGTGTGTAGAACGAGGGGGAAAAATAAACCATATGTGTACCAGAAGCATTCACAATACCCATGCTAAATTGAGCAAAGCATAGCATAGCCACCTACCACTTGATCAAGTTATCTATGGTTTTCATGACTCAAATTAAAGCAGATTCTTCCAATTCTTTTCAGTCTTCCAAATGGTCACTGTTTTCATTCATTTCCCACAGACAACCATGGTGAATGTGTGCACAGATTAAAACCACATCAGTTTACTTCAGATGTTCTGTTTTTAAATGAAATCCCACAAATTAGTTGCTGATCATCTGCTCTAAAAACATGAAAACCAAACAGTTACACCTTTAAGTTAGTTTCTCACAACCTTAAAACCAACCATCTTCCCACTCTCGGGAATAACAAGTTCTGATCAAGATAACCACAATTTTGAATTCTGCGGGATAAAGCAAGGATTAATTAGGGTCTCACAGGTCATAATGTAGACAAAAATACAAAGTTAAAAATCACACAACACTAGGTTATAGTCCAACAGATTTAATTGGAAGCACACTAGCTTTCGGAGCGACGCTCCTTCATCAGGTGATTGTGTGGTGACACAATCACCTGATGAAGGAGCGTCGCTCCGAAAGCTAGTGTGCTTCCAATTAACCTGTTGGACTATAACCTGGTGTTGTGTGATTTTTAACTTTGTACACCCCAGTCCAACACCGGCATCTCCAAATCATGACAAAAATACAGGGTTTTCTGCAGAACGCTTTATGTATATACAAGGCACAGATTTTAATTTTCAACAATTTCTCTAAACTTGGAACAAAGGTCGCAGCCCCTTATTGCTATTGGATTGCTTTGACTAGCATGAATATGATCAATATTAATCAGTTACAGTATTCTTGCCTCAAAATCAGAGAACTGTGGGTTTAAACTTTATAAAAAGGATTCCAGTATATTAATGTTCAGTCCTTTTGTACTCATGATGTAACATTTCCTTACATCAGTTGAGATGTTAGATGGATACTCTGTCTGTTCCAAGAATCCATTAGATATTAAAAGATTCCACACTGAAAACAGGCATGGAATCTGGCTAAGATCCAACTTCAACTAATACCACTTAAGAAATACATGGGTTTTTCATCCAGTCCTGTTCATAGGATGTGTATTGATGTAACTATAGGCACTAAACTCCAAGCTAATTTGCTACATTTGCAAATCTAAATATTACCAATTATTGCTCAATGATTATACACAATACAATATAATCAAGCATATTTACAATATACAATTAGAACAGGAAAATATTGCACTTTGTACAGAACATGGTTGTACATATCACTGGTGTTATGTGATACCAAAGACTCTCGTTTGGGTGCTATTCTTGCTCCAGTAGTTAAAGCTAAATGCAAAAGATTGTGGGATGAGTTTTAACTTTCCCACTCACTCTTAACAGGGGAGGCCAGAAGCATATTGGAAACCTGCTGGCTTCAGCATCTCATGTGTGTGACTTTTTAAACTTACCCACAGCAGATTTGTTTTTTAATGACATGTGGGGCTTTCCAAACAGTTAGAACAAGTGGGTACAATGATCACACCCCTGCAGTCTGTTCCAGCCTGACTACAGGAATCCTAGGACGGTCACCAAATCATAAAAACTGAGCCAGAAACTTGGGGATCCAACTTATGCTGACAATCTGAGGACTCTCAGTTTGACTGGCCTTGTGAGTGGTAAAAATGCAGACAAGTAACTGCAAATTATCACCCCAGACACACTTATTAGCACCAGATTGTGAAATTCAACAAATGTCCCCTGCAGACCCCAAAGGATTGGAAGTGAAGAAACCTGAGGCTGTGCTGAACTTGATGGTCACTGGCAATGTGTTCATCATGGCCCAGTTGGCAGGAAGTCTTTTTTCCCCAGAAGGCCACAACATGTCAGCAGCAATCTGACATGAAAGTCTTGAGCCTCCTGAGGCAATAGTGCTCAGTCATGTCTGATATTTAATCTTCTGTATATAGACCATGTGCTCAGCGGTACCACCTGCTGTGAGCTATAGCTGCTTGTCCTCTCTGCCCACTAGAGTAGCAGATGGTTAAGGAGAAGGAAACTGCTGCTCCTGTATTTCATTAGAAGCCGAAAGTTCCACAAACAACTCCAGTATTCTAGTGAGGACTAGAAGCAGGGACAAAAACCAAAATTAAGAGCGTAAATGTTAACCCCTCAATACTACCTCCTTCCCCACACTCTACCATTTAGCATTGGAATTCTCCTTCCAACCAGTGAAAGCTCAAGCTCAGAACAAGTCCTAAGAACAAAAAAACCTTTCACTTGGGTAAGGAAGTGCTGTCATTTCTAGGTATTTAACAGCTTTATTATCAACTTCTCTGTCTTGTTAATTCTAATTGTCTATTCACCTTTTTCAACCTGGTCAGTTTCAAGAAGCCAGGAAATTGCTGTGATATTTTCTCAGATGACCACTAAGTAAGTGTCGGTTGAAGTGGTCCACTACCATTAAATTTCCTGTGTTCTGTCTTGGGCCTAGTGATTACTGGTAGGGAATATACCACAATACAGTATCTACAGAAAATATTTTGTTCTTAGATAACCAGAACTTCATTGCATGACTGCAAGAAGTAAAACAATAATTAGTCATGCATAATTACTCGGACCAGAGGGAGCTGATACAGATACATTAGCTCCCTCCAATAGCTAGAATAGAACTCCTTATCTCCACACACACTGTATATGACATCAGAATGGGTGGAGCCAATATAACATGAACATTGACTCTTTCAAAATCCTTCACAACTATTTTACTCAGATGTGAAGATGGAATACAATTACCTTGCAACATACATAAATGTCAGACCCACCTGTTTCACATGGACCTCCTGCACACTAATGAAAGCTTTTGAATTAAAGACACAATTTGACAGATTTCTAATATATCAGAAGTTTTTTTTTTAAAAAGCCTGCCTGCTGCACTTGAAATCCACTTGGCCTGTGAAGTTAGAATTCAGCCATGTTGTAGTAACAACTACTTTCAAAATTCAGACAGCTCAAAATAATTTCAAAAGCTTGTACACCTTAACTACTAACCCAACTTATAACAGAAAACTATTTACTGTAAAGCTTACACAGAAAGTTTTTACAAAATGCCAATCAATTATAAATTAAATCTCTCTTTGCTTGAGGTCAGTTTTATATGAACCATTTCCTGAATTAATTAGTGTAAGTAAAAAAAATTACAAAAGTTTCCGTATAAGTTGCAAAAGCTGCAGTGATGCACAATCTTTATTCTGGATATTTGAAGGAATAGAATTCGACATTTTGGAATGTTGGTCAGTCACAGCAAGTTTTCAGGTATGGACTCAAAATTCAATTCAAAACAATGTAATTGACTCCTATCTGTTCATTACTTCCTATTTCAGATTCACTGAGTTGCCATCCTCAAACTTTGCATAAGGTCTCAATATTTTTATTCAATGAGCCTTCGAATGAAGCAACGGTGGTGTAGCCCGCTTTCTATTTATATGTTTGAGTTTCCTAGGGTTGGTGATGTCATTTCCTGTGGTGACATTTCCTATGGTGATGTCTTTTCCTGTTCTTTTTCCTCAGGGGGTAGTAAATTGGATCCAAGTCAGCGTGTTTGTTGATCGAGTTCCGGATGGAGTGCCATGCTTCTAGGAATTCTCATGCATGTCTTTGTTTGGCTTGTCCTAGGATGGATGTGTTGTCCCAATTGAAGTGATGTCCTTCCTCATCTGTAACTAAGGATATTAGTGAGAGTGGGTCATGTCTTTTTGTGGCAAGTTGATGTTCATATATCCTGGTGGCTAGTTTTCTGCCTGTTTGTCACAGTTCTTGCAAGGTATTTTGTAAATTACATTAGTTTTATTTGTTGTCTGTATATGATCTTTCAAATTCATTAGCTGCTGTTTTAGTGTGTTGGTGGGTTTGTGGGCTACCATGATGCCAAGCGGTCTGAGTTGTCTGGCAGTCATTTCCAAGATGTCTTTGATGTAGTGGAGAGTAGCTAGGGTTCTGGACATGTTTTGTCCTCATCTGGTTTTGTTGCTCAGAAATCAGCGGATTGCGTTCCCATGCTTTTTGAATACAATGTATAGATGATTTTCCTCTGCTCTTTGTAGTTCCTCTGTGCTGCAGTGTGCGGTGACTCATCGAAATAATGTTCTAATGCAGCTTCGCTTGTGGATGTTGGGATGATTGCTTCTTTAGTAACACATTTAGTCCGTATGTGTTATTTTCCTGTGGACACTGGTTTGAAGTTGCCGATTGTCTGTTCTCTCTACTGCGACATCTAGGAATGGTAGTTTGTTGTTGTTTTCCTCCTCTTTAGTGAATTTTATCCCAGTAAGATTATTATTGATGGTCTTGAAGGTTTGCTCTAATTTGTTTTATTTAGTGATGACAAAGGTATCATCCACATAATGGACCAAAAGTTTGGGATGGATGGTTGACAGAGCTGTTTGTTCAAGTCTCTGCATTACTGCCTCTGCTAAGAGCCCTGATATCAGAGATCCCAAGGTGTTCCATTAGTTTGGATGTAGATTTTGTTGATGAAGGTGAAGTGGGAGGCAAGGCATAGGTCCACTAGCTTGACGATATTGTCCTTGCTGATTAAGTTGGTGGTGTTTGGTCTATGTGTCACTGGTTTTTCTAATAATGTAGTCAGTGTTTCTTTGGCCAGGTTGATGTCGATGGATGTGAACAGGGCTGTTACAACAAAAGAGACCATTATTTCATCCTCTTCCATCTTGGTGTCTTTGATGGTCTTCAGGAATCCTTGGTTACCTCGTATGGTGACGAAATGTCTGAAAACAAACCTTTCAGCTCAGTGAGGTAACCTACATCCAGAACCTCAAAACTAGCTACAAACATTCTCAAAACTTTCTTGTTGAACAAGTATTACAGTCTAAAGTAAATAGTAACATTTTAAAATGGAGTTTCAGCTTCACTCAGTTGGTAGCATTGTTATCTGACCCAGAGGCTGTAGGTTCAAATCAAAGACTTCAATTCACAATTTATAGTTATATTTCAGTTTAAAAAAAACATGGAAGTTACAAACAGATATGGATAGATGAAGTGGATGACAAAATTCTGGCAGATATGGTATAATAAGAACGCTCAAGGTTAGAAGAATGCAGCAGGCCAGGCAGCATCAGCAGGTAGAGAAGTTGACATTTCAGGTATGATCCTTCTTCAGGTGTTTTGGGATTCCAGCATCTGCAGTCATGTTTTGTGTCTAACTAAGATGTAGTATAATGACAAAAAATGTGAAGTGCTCCCTTTGGCACAAAGAACAAAAAAAGTTACTAAAATGGAGGATGATTGCAGAATTCTGATGAAGGGTAAGACAGATTTTCTGGTGGATAAGTCACAAGGAAGTGAATGTGCAGGTACAGCCATAATTAAGGTGGCTAATGAGATGCTGTTACTAAGAGAGGAATTGAACATTAAAGTAGGATCTTGTGCTTTCGCACACAGGCCATTGATGATACCACATCTTAATTATTATGTGCAGTTTTGGTCTCTTTTTTAAGGAAGCATGTAAATGTCTCGGAAGTGGGTCTGAGGTAGTTTACTAAATTGATATCTGAAGTAGGCAGATTGTCTCTGAGGATAGGCAAGACAAGCTGGGCTTGCTTCCACCAAAATTTGGAAGAATGACAAGTGACGTGCTTGAATTGCTATAGGATTCTAAAAGGTTTTGACAAGGTGGTCGTAAGAAGAAAATTTCCTCTTGTGAATCAGTCTATAACCAAGAGCAGAGTTTTAAAATTAGGGATTGCCGTCTGAGGACTCAGATGAGGAGAATTTTTCTTCATCTGTAAGGGTTGTGTGAATTTGTAACATTCTGCCTTGAATACTTTTAAAACAGAGGAGGATAGATTCGGGTTAGGCAGGGTTCTCAAAGTTAAAATGAGGGAGAGACTGGAATGTGCAATGCAAAAACACATCAGCCATGGGAATATTGAATAGCATCACAAGCTCAAGGGGCCAGTTGGGGTATTTCTGCTTCAGTTTTGTATGCTTGCATATTCCAAGTACTGTTTTATCCAAGGGATATATTCAGTTAGGTCTCTAAATCAAGGCTCTGTCTCCCTGCTCATAAACACTTTCAAAAATGACTAAAGACTGCATGATATTCTGGTCACCATTCCACCTGCAGTGAGCCTAGAAATTGATTACCTTGTCATTAGTTTGCTGATAGTACAAAAAATGTTACTTGCCAGAATATTACAGAATTCTTATAGAATTAGTAGGCACAATGAAGCCATCTGACAGAAAGATCTGAAAAACACTAGCAGTCTGTACAGTCTGAAGCGGAGGTAAAACAAAGATAATAGCCAAGGAAAATGCTGCTGTTATTGTTGTGGTCACAAAAACAAATTGCTGGAAAAGCTCAGCAGCTCTGGCAGCATCTGTGAAGAGAAATCAGAGTTAGCATTTCAGGTCCAGTGACCCAAAATGCTAACTCTGATTCCTCTTCACAGATGCTGCCAGACCTGCTGAGCTTTTCCAGCAATTTGTTTTTGTTTCTAATTTATAGTATTCATGGTTCTCATGGTTATGGTGCCTGGGTATCCTCTAACGATAGAGGAGTGTCAGGCAGGGAGGAGTGTCCTCCCTTTAGTCATTGCTCAGAGCTATTCAAGAAAATGATTGTTATATTGAAAATAACTGATACCCAGAAATAAAGAAAGAATGTTATTGGAGGCCTGGAGGTTGAGGAAGCAGTCCTTACCTGGTAGACACGGAGTGTAAAATAGATTTTAATGCCTCTGTCTACTCATCCTGACAAGGATCATAAAGACAAAAGGCAGCTGCCAACAGACAAACACAAGATGGCCACCTTCAGAGAAACTGGATACATCTATCCCTCCAAATTCCAGGATTGAGAAGTTGCTTTCACCTTTGATGGGCTATATGTGTTATTTCTCATCCAATTAGTTATACCTCCCATCTAAACTGATTTTATTCTTCATAAACTGCTCAATAAATCATTTCACATTCACTTCCGACTCCTTTTTGGATAATCTATGACTTTTGACTAAAAAAGCATGTACTGATGTAATTTTAATATAGTTTATTGCTTTGCAATGTCCTGATGATGCTTAAATGTCGATGGCAAAGGTACTGTCAAACTCCACATTGCGTTCCTCTACCTTTCAGGTGAATATTGGCAGCATTTCTTCGATAAGGCACCTCTTAAGATACACAGTCCCATTATAAACTGGCATATTAGTTTTACAAATGATTTTTCCTTGCAGATTTGGCAATTTTCAGACAAATATTATCAATTGGTTGATGTGAACAGATATTCAGTATGTTGAGCTAGATTGGACCATTACACTTTACGTCAGGAACAAATCCATTGATATTTTAAGCAATCCCACAGAAAGAAGAGATCAAAAGGCAGAAAGTTGTATGAAATACTGAGTGAAACAGCAAAGTAAGAGCAAATACTCAAAGTTAAATTATGTTCATCAGAGTGTGGCGAGGACAGGACAAGTTAGCATATTCACTTGCAAAGGCAACATAAGAAATATGGACCATTGTGCCCCTCAAGTCAGCTCTATCATTCAATAAGATCACGATAGATCCACCCGTGGCTTCAATTCTTATTTTGTAAGAGTTCCTCAGAGCCCTCAACTCCTCGATATTTCAAAGTAAAAGCAAAAAATTCTACCAGAGAATTCCAACCACACTGCACTCCCTGGGAGAAGTAGCAGTTGCTTCCCAGCTCAGCTTTAAATGAGCTTTCCCATTATTCGGTAAGCATGTCTTATTTCAAGATTCTCTC
This sequence comes from Chiloscyllium plagiosum, assembly GCF_004010195.1. Lineage (NCBI taxonomy): Eukaryota > Metazoa > Chordata > Chondrichthyes > Orectolobiformes > Hemiscylliidae > Chiloscyllium > Chiloscyllium plagiosum. Next base: position 23,713,690 of record NC_057729.1, on the reverse strand, counting down.
CTGAGTGGAATCATCATCTTGGTCGGTGTGGACTTGTTGGGCCGAAGGGCCTGTTTCCACACTGTAAGTAATCTAATCTAAAAAAAAAAGTTAGCATATTCACTTGCAAAGGCAACATAAGAAATATGGACCATTGTGCCCCTCAAGTCAGCTCTATCATTCAATAAGATCACGATAGATCCACCCGTGGCTTCAATTCTTATTTTGTAAGAGTTCCTCAGAGCCCTCAACTCCTCGATATTTCAAAGTAAAAGCAAAAAATTCTACCAGAGAATTCCAACCACACTGCACTCCCTGGGAGAAGTAGCAGTTGCTTCCCAGCTCAGCTTTAAATGAGCTTTCCCATTATTCGGTAAGCATGTCTTATTTCAAGATTCTCTCCTGAGTGGAATCATCATCTTAACACCCACCCTGTTAAGTACCCTCAAGGTTTTGGGTTTAACTAAGATTGCCCCCTCCTTCTCCTTAAACCTTAATGAATAAAAGTTTAACTTGTTAGCCATTCTTGATAAATCAGCCCCTTCATCCCAGGAATCAGCTGAACTGCCTCCTCCAATACCAATATATCCTTTTTAAATATGGGCACAAAAATGGCACACACTACTCAAGGTGCAGACTCATCAATACCCCGTACCATTGTAACGAGACATTTCTCTTTTTAAATTTTCAATCTCCGAATAGTAATTATTAAAATTCAATTTGCTTTATTCATTACTTGCTGCACTTGCAAACTACCTTTGTGTTTTTCACGTACACGGAAACCCAGATGCCACTGTGCTGCATTTCCATTTAAATAACAGGGTGACTTCCGATTCTTCCTACCAAAGTCAAACATAGATCTAGCATTGACTAATTCATTATTCCAGAGTCCTAAAAATGGAAATAATAGTTGTGCTTGCCACAAGCAATTCAAAATCTAAATCTTCAATGCATCAAAGATGGTATTTTTTAAAGACAGATTTTTCAACCGAAAAAAATCTAAGCTCATGATGATAGCAGAATGGGAAGGAAGTATCAGTAACTTGTTCCAGTTAGCAAAGTTGTGTCATTTAGTTTTTTCTAGTTGCATTCACCTATTTGATCAAAAGGCCAATTGGTTAGTTGCTAAAATATTTTCAATTATGCCACAATTTAAAAAAACAACTACAGATGAAACAGTGGATAAACAATGCAATCTTCTAACAAAAGCAGAAAAAAACACTATATATGTGCACATCAAAACAATTAATATTTTAAAAACCACCAGTATAGTTGAAGATGTTAATTTTCATGTTTTGAAAGAAAGATCATATCTGTTAAAATATCAACCTGGGACCAATGTAAAAGAACACTTGGCAGTTCATTAGTGCAAGCATTTGATGTGCTACAATACAGAACAGCTGGTTTTCTTTCTCTGATTTACTTCATCAGTGGGTTTAACTCCCATTGCAATGTGAACTCTCTGATACTGATCCAATACAATGGAGGCTTGGGGAGGGTGAAGCAGACAGAGTAAAATCAAAATAAAAGATTTACTAAATTGCAACAATATTGTGCTCCTATTGTATTATTTCTACTGTACCGACCATCATTTTAAGAGTTAGAGCACCATTTGAATATATAAGTACATTAGGAAACATATGACTGGAGGACAGTAGAACATTTGATTCTACAGCTCAAGAATAGACAAATGCACGCATGATTCAGATGAGAAACTTGATTGCAAGTAGAGAATTACAACAGATTATTTCCATTCGCATCCATCAAATGGAAATCTTGATGCAAACAGAAACATTGAAGAAATTTGTTTGATTAATGTACAAAAAACAAATTCTGCTGCTTCAAAATGTAACATCTTGTTAAATAATAAGAAACTCAAAAGAGAATTTGCAACATCCATCCCCTAAACATACAACCAGCAGTTTTGTGAATTAATTTAACTTTGATAATAATTTGAAAGCCTCAAGGTTTTGTATTTATTTGGTACAATAACATCAGGTTGAAAACAGAACATTGTTGTGCTTTAGGCATCTATTCTATTCTAGGCCCTTTCAAAAATAAATTAGCAACACAAAAGTAAAATTTACATTTAACCTACCGTTTCCCAATCACATTCCTTAATTCCAAACCCAGAAGAATAACTTCCTTAACCTTAGTGTGAATTTTCTCCTCTGCAATCTTCATCATAGCCTTTTATAACAGTGAGAAAGATACTCATTCATTAGTCTGCATTGACTCAGTCCAGGTGTCCAAGACGACAAGATGGACAAACTGTGCCTCATTAACTATTAATAAAAAGGTGATAACTATGGATTCACATTATAAAAAAAACAAATTAATCTCTGTTTGGATCAAAGGTTGGAAGAATAATGCATGTCCTAGAGAGAGAGAGAGAGAGAGAGAGAGAGAGAGAGATCATTGTCCTCTCTGTTCTCCAACTTAATTCAATTGAGATGTTGAAAACAGTGCCATCTAGGTATGCATACTGCAACTCTCAAATAGCACTGCCCTATCCCTCAAAAATCAGCTTTGGATAGAGCAAAAGGGGGAACATAAAAGGAGCATCGCAGTGTTAATTGAGGATCCCATACACCAGGAACCTGAAGAATACTACCAAAAGTCTAGTATTTTAGGGTAAATAAAGAGACTGGTTAATCAGCAAAAAATATTTTATAAATTATTGCAGAGGAAGTGACATGGTAGAAGGGGAGTGTGGACACATTAGTGAGAAAAGTTTATAGAAATAATAGGATCATTCAATTATCCAAAGATAAACAGGGGTAAAATTCAGAGGTGGTGCTTAATCTAATTTCAATACTGCTCTTTAATTCAAATAAAGAAGGTACTGTTAGAAACTAAAGATGACGTGCAATGGTATGGGAAAATCTAGAAAACAATGATAACATAAAATATGAAAAACAGGGATCAAACCAGATGTCTGTCGTGAAGGATGCAAAGTTGGTAGGGCAAAGGGATGGGTTATAGTGTGTCTGTTTCAATGCAAGGTGTGTCAGGAATAAGAGTGATGAACTTAGAGCATGGATCAGTACTTGGAACTACGATGTTGTGACCACAACGGAGACATGATTTTACAGGGACAGGAATGGTTACTATATGTACCTGACTGGAAATCAAGTGCAATAAGATTTTAAAAAAGGCAAATAAACACAAAGAACTCTATTTTTGCGGCAGCAGCAGAGTGGTTAGAGCAAGAACTGGGGGACTGCCGGGAAGGTAAATCAATCCTTTAATAACTTGTCTCGAGAATAGGTGGAGTGCACGCTGAGCAGGAGCTGACACAGGTCTGCTGAGTACGTGGGGTAATATGTTCGAGTGGTTGCTTTACCCGAAACACTGCTTAGATAGTTTCTCCACCATCCTCCTCCTCCAACCAAAGAGAAAGGTTCGGTCAGGTTATTAGTTGTTTCAATAGTCTCTTTGGGAATTTGGAACAGTGGGAATGGATATAGTTAGGGCAGTTGCATGGTCTTCCTGTAATATGAGAGGGGTAAGGGTCACCATTAGTGTCCCCACTGATTTCATCTGTGGGCAGTGTACCCAACTCCAGCTCCTTGGAAACCACATTAGGGAACTGGAGCTGGATGAACTTCAGATCATTCAGGAGGTTGAGGGAGTAATTGAGAAGAGTTACAGGGAGGTGGTCAACCCCAGGTACAGGAAAAAGGTAGGTGGGTTACAGTCAGGGAACGGGCAGACAGTGCAGGGATCCTCTGTGGCCATTCCCCTCAATAATACCGTTTACATACTGTTTGGGGGGGGGGGGGTGAATGACCTACTGGGGAAAGCCACAGTGGCCGGGTAGGTATGTTGCCTCCCAGGTGCCAGGGTCTGGGATGTCTCTGATCAACTAGATTCTGAAGGGGGAGGGTGAACAGCCAGAAGTTGTGGTGCACATTGACACCAATGACATAGCCAGGAAAAGGGATGAGGATCTAAAAAGTGATTTCAGGGAGTTAAATTAGAAGTTAAAAGGCAGTAGGAGCAGAGTAGTAACTTGAGGATTACTGCTGGTGCCACGTGCTGGTGAGATACGTAGATCATTGGGGTACCTTCTGGGGAAGGTGGGACCTGTACGTGAAGTACGGGTTGCACTTGAACTGGAAGGCACCAACATCCTGGGTGGGAGATTTGTTAGAGCACTTCAGGAGGGTTTGAACTAGTTTGGCAGCAGGATGGGAACCAGAGCTACAAATCAGAGGAGAGAGTAGTTGTTGAACAGGCAGAAATAGAATGCAGAAAGTCTGTCAGGAAGGATACACAGTTGATAGGGCAATAGGATGGGTTAAAGTGTGTCTGTTTCAAAGGTGTGTCAGGAAGAAGAGTGATGAACTTAGAGCATGGATCAGTACTTGGAACTACAATGTTGTGACCATAACAGAAACATGGATTTCAGAGGCAGGAATGGTTGCTGGGTGTTCCAGGGTTTAGATTATTTATAAAGAACCAGAATTTGGGGGGGGGGGAAATAAAAGAGGAGGGGAGAGTAGCACTGTTAATCAGAGATGCATCACAGCTGCATAAAAGGTTGTTGAGGAGGGTTTGTCTACATAGTCAGTCAGTGTGGGTGGAGGTCAGTAACTGGAAAGGAGTAGTCACTTTATTAGGTGTTTTCTAAAGACCCAAATAATGGCAAAGAGATGGAAGAACAGATTTTGGACAGCAGATCTTGGAAAGGTGCAGATGTAATAGAGTTGCTGTAATGGGCGACTTCAACTTCCCCAATATTGATGGGAACCTCCTTAGTGCAGACGGTCTGGATGGAACAGATTTTGTTAGGTGTGTCCAGGAGGTAGATAGGTTGACTAGGGAGGAGGCCATATTGGATTTGGTGCGAGCCAATGAACCAGGTCAGCTGTCAAATCTCTCAGTGGAAGAGCATTTTGGTGACAGTGACCACACATGCCTCACCTTTACCATAGCCATAGAGAGAGATAGCAGCAGACAGTATGGAAAGTTATTTAATTGGGGGGAGAGGAAATTATATTGCTACTAGACAGGAGCTGTGGAGTATAAATTGGGAACAATTGTTCTAGAGAAAAGGGACAACAAATTTGGAGGCTGTTTAATGACCACTTGTTGCGAGTGGTGGATAAATTTGTCTCACTATGAGACAGGCAAGGAATGGCAAGGTGAAGGACCCTTGAGCAGAGGAGCTTCTCTTCAAAAGGAAGGAGGAAGCTTACTTAAAGGTTGAGAAAGCAAAGATCTAGCAAGGCTTTAGAGCATTATAGGGTAGCTAGGAAAGAGTTCAAAAATGGACTGAGGTGAGCTAGAAGGGAGCACGAAAAAGCCTTTGTGGGAAGGATTAGGGAAAATCCATAAGCATTGAACACGTATGTGAGGAATAACAGAATGATCAGAGAGGGTAGGGCCGATCAGGGATAGTGGAGGGAACTCGTGTCTGGAGTCTAAAGAGGCAGTCCTAAATGAGTTTTTTGCTTCAGTATTAACTAGAAACAGGGATCTTTTGATAGTGAGAACACTGTAGACCAGGTTAATAGGCTTGAACAGATTGATATTAAGGAAGTGGATGTGCTGGAAATTCTGAGAAGCATCAAAATAGATAAGTCCCCAGGGCCGGACCAGATATATCCAAGGTTACTACAGGAAGTGAGAAATGAGACTGTTGGCGATGATGTTTGCATTCTCACTCTCCACAAGAGTAGTACTGGCTGATTGAGAAAGGCAAATGTTGTTTCTCTGGTCAGGAAAGTGAATAGGAAAATCCCTGGGAATTACAGACCAGTCAGTCTTACATCTGGAAGGTACTGGAAAGGATTCTGAGAAATTGGATTTATGACTATTTGGAAAAAACAGTTTGGTTTTTAAAAAGTCAGCATGGCTTTGGGAGGGGCAGGTCATGCCTCACAAGGCTTATTGAGTTCTTTGAAGATGTGACGAGTCAAATTGATGAAGGTCTTGGATGAAGATAACACAAAGGTCAGTGGTGTTGTAGATAGTTGCAGGGCTGTTGCACGCTACAACATGACATTGACAGGATGCAGACCTGGGCTGAGAAGTGGCAGAAGGAGTTCAACCTGGATAAATGCAAAGTGATTCATTTTGGAAGGTCGAATTTGAATGCTGAATACAGGGTTAAAGACAGTATTCTTAGCAGTTTGGAGGAACAGCGGGATCTTGGGGTTCATGGACATAGACCCCTCAAAAGTTAACAATCCGATCAACTTGGGTGGTAAGGCATATAGTGTTTTGGCTTTCATTAACAGGAGGATTGAGTTTGAGCCGTGAGGTTTTGCTACAGCTCTATAAAACCCTAGTTAGGCCACACTTGGAATATAGTGTCTGGTTCTGGTTGCTCCATTATAGGAAGGATAAGAGAGGGATAAGAGAGGATTTAGAGAGGGTGCAGAGGAGATTTACCAGGAAGCTGCCTGGATTGGAGGGCTTATTTTACGAAGAAATGTTGAATGAGCTCAGACTTTTTAATCTGGAGAGAAGGAAGAGAGGTGACTTGATAGAGGTGAACAAGTTAATGAGAGGCATAGATAGGAGGAGATAGCCACGGACTTTTCCACAGCGCAGAAGTGGCTGTCACAAGAGGTCATAATTTTAAGGTGATTAGAGGAAGGTATAGAGGAGATGTCAGAGGTAGGTTCTTTACGTAGAGAGTGGAATGCACTGCCAGCAGTGGTAATAGAGTCTGAGACATGAGGAACATTTAAGCGACTGCTCGACAAGCACGTGGCTGGCAGTAAATTGAGGGGTGTTTAGGTTAGGTTGATCTGAGATTAAGATAAATGCTTGGTGCAACATCATGGGCCAGTACTGTGCTGTGCTGTTTTATCTTCTAATGTGAGGAATTACACTTCTGTGAGGAATAAGAGAATGGTCAAAGAAAGAGTAGGGCCAATCAGGAATAGCATAGGGAATTGGAGTCTGAGGAGGTAGGGGAAGCCCTAAATGAGTTTTTTGCTTCTGTCTTTACGAAAGAAACAAACTTTGTAGTGAATGAAACCTTTGATGAGCAGGTATGCATGCTGAAGTGGATAGAGATAGAGGAAGCTGATGAGCTGAAAATTTTGTCAAACATTAAGATTGACAAGT